>NC_009420.2:1552814-1694070 GCF_000002875.2 Leishmania infantum JPCM5
GCGCGTCCAATCCCCTCCCTTGCCGCTCTTCCGCGTGTGCCCCGCAAGCTGTGGCGGNCGGCAGAGGGGAAGGGAGGCCAGGCCGCGGTGGTGGGGTCTGCAGCTCGTCGTCTTTTCGCGGCGTGTGTGTGTGTGTGTGCGACACTTAGCCGCAAACAAAGGAACACGGGGGGACTCCAAACACCGTCTATTCCCCTGCGTGATGGAACTGTGGCGAGACGGTGCGTGCGGCGCCGGGCCAGCGTGCTGCCCGCGTGTGTCAGTGTTGTTTTTGTGCGGTGAGCAAAGGGGCTTGGGATTGGTAGGGGGGTGTCTTCATGCTTCCACTGCCTTGCTCATCTACCCTCCTTCACCCCCCTCCCTCCCCCGTGAATAGGGATGCGCTGCTGTTCGCTGTGTTGCATGATGCGGTTTGTGTCCCGGCTCTCACGAACAATCCCGCCCGGAGTTTACCATACTTGATCTCTTGCGCGGACCTACGGGTGCCCAGATGCGTGGCGTGTGGTAGGCGGCGCGTACGTGCGCGCGCTGCAACTGCGCCAAAGGGGTCATTGTCAAATTCCTTGCAGCGGCTGGTGCGAGATGGTAGGAGGGGGAACTTTCTCTCCTCTGCCCTATCATCCCTGTTGGTGCCGTGCCAGGACCGTATGACTCCAAGAGCTGTTTGCCGTTGTGCGTGTGCGCGTGGGTGAGCGAGAGACGACGACGACAACTGAACCTCATTTGCAATACACAGTTGGTGAGAGCCTTTCTTTCGATGATGATGCACGAGTTAATCCATTCTCTGAGTCTCTGTGTGCGTGTGTATGTGCGCAGGTGCACTGCCGAACTGCGGCGTGACGGGTGCTAGACATGCGGGGGCTGCTGTGTCGAGGAGCATGAGCAGTGTGCAGCCGCAAGCAAAGGAGCACGGGGGGACTCCAAACACCGTCTATTCCCCTGCGTGATGGAACTGTGACGAGACGGCATGTGATGCAACGCCTCCAACGCTGGACCGCACTGCTTGCTGTTTGCACGGGAAGGGGCGGGTGCTGCGGCATCGTGTGTGTTGGCGTCTGGCACCTGGCGGTGGCTGGATCGCCATGTCACCGCACGGGAGAGCTGCCTATCGGCATCGCTCATCCTTGCAGCGCACACGCCTTTGCCCTCACCCTGCTGCCGAGATGTGGGGCACTGTGAAGACGGTGGAGAACAAAGCACAGCCATCGGACACAGGGAGGCTGCGCTCGGTGCCTTCCTGTGATGAAGTCAGGCCGGCGAGAATGTCGAGAGCCCAGCGCAACGCGCGTCCATCCCTCCTTGCCGCTCTCCGCGTGTGCCGCAGCTGTGGCGGCGGCAGAGGGAAGGGAGGCAGGCGCGGTGGTGGGGTCTGCAGCTCGTCGTCTTTTCGCGGCGTGTGTGTGTGTGTGCGACACTTAGCCGCAAACAAAGGAACACGGGGGGACTCCAAACACCGTCTATTCCCCTGCGTGATGGAACTGTGGCGAGACGGTGCGTGCGGCAGAAATACGGAGCTGCTGAAGGAGATGGCTATATATTGACAAGGAATTTTTTATGCTGTTGTTGATGGCGCGCAATCATACTTGGTGTTTTGCTCTCAGGCTAGTGTTTTTTCGGATGGCGTGAAACCTCGTGCGCCCGATAGACGGACGTTACACGCGGTGCTTCTGTGTGATTCACGATGATTGCGGTGTACGCTGCTGGATGCGCATAGAAAAACGAAAATTGCTTTTATAAAGTGTGCTTCCGTTCGGCGAGGGCTCTTGTGCACTCCAACGGATGGGGAGTGGCAGTGCTTTTTCTCAGGCGGTGCTGGTATGGTGAAGGGCACCTCCATCATAACAAGAAAGCCGGCGGTTGGTGCATATGAAGCAGGTCCGTGTGCAGAGGCGCATGCAGAAAGCGTTATATTCGCTTCTTTTCTGTTTAGGAATGCACACATGCACTACCTGCTCTCCTCACTGCACCTTTATTCTTTGTTTTATGATCGCATGTCCCGTTACAGTGATGATCGCACGCTAAAAGAAGATACCTGCATCCTTCTACACCTCTTGTAAACTTCGCCAATCTAGCCACGTGTCCGGAGAGCTGGTGTGCCCTAGGCACCGCTCTCGGTCTTGGTCCCGCTCCTTCCCCTCTCACCACTTCGACACTATTTTGTTTGCCGTCGAAAAGGAGGAGTGAAACATGCAGGCAGCAGTCAGGATGGAGGCAGGCACACACTTTATTTTCCAGTACTCCACTCGTGAGGGTTACTCTTGCCTAGAGCGGGATGTGGTGTCCGGCAACTACTCGCTCATTACCCCTGCGTATGGTTGCAGCCTTGTCAAGGCCGTGCTTAGTGCGTTGGAAGATGCCGCCGCTCACGCGCCGGTGGAGATCGACGCCACGGTGAAGATCCAATCGACATTTCGAATGTATCAGCAGCGGAAGGCATTCTTGATGTTGCGGCATCACGCCCGCCTCATTCAGCGCGTGTATCGCGGCTACGCAACGCGTAAGCGCCTTAACATGGAGCGGGCGACAGTGAGACAGATGACCTACCTACAAACGGTTTTCGACATGTTCGCTACGCGGATTCAGGCATGTTACCGTGGTTACCAGAGTCGCAAAACAAGGTCGAACTACTACGCACAGCAAGCGTACCTGAATGTGGTAATAGCACGCTCGTCAGAGGTGCTTGCACAGGCACTTAGCACTCAAATAGAGCAGGACGGCTTGCGCAGCGCGGAGGCAAAGCGCGCGCGCGACCTCTCCTATGCCCACCGCACGGCCCACATGCACTACATGGTGTCGACCTGTAGTGTTCCCAGTGTGTATCAACCTTTTGCGGCGCCTTCGACGGCAAATCAGTCTACGCCGAACACCTCGCACACTTGCAGGGAGGTACGCGGCCACAGTGAGGAGTGTAGCTTGGTGAGCCCGATACCACCCGCCGTGAAGTCGGCTGGGGAGGGTTCCGACGGCTGCGCCACAAATGATAAGCTGATGGCGCGGGCCGCCGCCTACGCCTCAGGTCAAAAGCTGGAGGACGACATTCGGCGCCACGCCCGTGCAGCACGTTTGGAGCGCAACACTGTCAAGGCTAAAGCAAGCCACGGTCCAGCCGACCTCACTGTTCCCGCAACGGCTTCATCCCCGTCGCCCTACAAGATGATCGCGGCGGGGCCAGAGACGGAGGGGGCTTCAGTGAGCGCGACATCTCAGGCTTCAGGCACACGATTGCCAGCGTTGACGCCTTCGCAGCCTGCGCAGCGCAGTCATCCGGTCAACTCTACCGCTCCAGCGGCGACAGCGACGGTGCCGTGGGAGGTCTCGTCAGCCCGTCCGCCGCAGAAACTGCTCGTACCTCGAGTACCTCCTCTCACAGGTCCATCTTTCAGCCAGACGGCGCCGCCGGCTACATCTTCTCGCACAACTCGAGCCGGCCGAAAGCCCCGCAAAGCGCAACAGGCTGCTGAGGATGACAGCTTTCACGCCGCTGGAACGGCTGCCGTCCCAACTGCTGGGCCGGCTCCCTCCGCAGCCAGCATCGACCCATCGATGTCACGCGCTGCCGTCTCGTCTTTCCACCGCCGCTTCGCCGTAAAGCGGCATGACTGTCTAGAGCATCAGCTGAGCATCGCCAACGGAGTTGTGAGCGATGGCAACGGCTCGCGTGCCTTGAGTAGCGCTCTGTTGTCAGCGAAGGAGGATGCAGCCGTACAACGTAGCGTCGACCACAAGGTGATGCAGGGGCTGCACGGCGATGCCATATTCAAGGTGTCCGCACGGCGAGGGGTGCAATAGGATGGCGGCGCAACCAGAGAGGTGGTGTGCGTATGTAGAAAAGTATCACGAATGGTAGTGGTGATTCCTGACGGCCACACGGTTTCCTGAACGCTGAGCTGATTGGCGAAGGTTACAAAAATGCCGCATCCCGTCGCGTCTTCCGCTCATAAACCCCGCCACACACCTCCCCCGACGGAGCTTTTTTTCCTCATTCTGCGCTCACACATGTACAAAGATGACAGCTTTCTTTTTCGCCTTATTTTTTTCGTTGTTTTTGGCTTCCCTACTCAGTGACGGTTGATGGAGCCCCTCTGGTGCTTACCTATCGCCTCTGCTGTGTGTCTCTGTTTGTCGGCGTGTGTCCGGTATTGTGCACGCGGAAGAAACAAGAAGAAAAGAGCACTAAACGAAGACGAAGACACCGCTGGAAGCACACACAGCAGCTGTACCTGGCGTCACAGGGAGTGGGGAGACGCTCGTCCCTTCTGCTCCTGAGAGTTCAGCATCGCGGTAACCCTGAGCCGGCCACCGTCACCACCCCTTCGTCTACCGCGCTACGCCTCAGCAAAACTGGCAGTCGTGCACCAACAGCTGCATGCTCAGAAGTGGCGCACGTACTGGCGTGTGATGCTGGCCACGCGCCACGAACAACTTCAACCAAGAAGAATGAGTAGGAGGCGGAGGGGCACGCTCAAAGAAGACGTAAGGTGACCTGCTTCACCTCAGTGTGCTGGTGCGCTCCAGCTGTTCATTTTCAGTCTCCTCTATCAGGCCGCTATTTTCGCGTAAGCACAGACGCTTCCACCCCACGCCGTCCCCAAGCACCACAAAAGCCCCAATTGCGACTTATTTGTATCGAGCTCTCTGTCTTCTTCCTTTCGTACTTTGGTGCTCCCTTTCTAGCATCCACTGCTCGGCTGTCAAAGTAAACACACGCACACGCACGCACACACACACACACACGTGCAGACCAACGCGCGTGAGGAAAAGAGCGGCACATCGCGGCAGACAGAGACGTTCATAGCACAACGCTGGGCTCTCAGTCGCGTTTACTCTTCCTAGATTTCGAACAGCAAACCCCTCCCTCTCCCTTCCTCCCTTGGTCTTGTCTCTCGACGGGCAGCAAGGCGTCTGCCTGAGCAGCTCATCCGTCACCCTTTCCCTTATCCTGTTCCCCAACGTTTCTCGATCAGGAAAGAAATGCGGTGTATATTCCATCGCTCCTATGAGTCGACGGACCTTCTCACGGACTGCACGGTGGCCGTGCAGCAACTAATGGGTAGCCGTTCGCTGCTGCCGCCCTCTCCGACAGCCGACGAACTGCTACAGCTTCTACATGAGTCTGGCCACCCCTGCACTTCATCGACGGCGCCGGATAGCAACATGGGGGTGCTCGGCTGGCCGCCAGCGTCCTTCTCGGCCTCGAGCATCAAGTGCAAGTGTCCTACGAGCAGGCGTGTGGCGAGCAGTTTTGCCGCTGCTGGGGCTCATTCGATGCTGGGTGAGATGCTGCAGTTTTTCGCTGAGGCAGTGACGCGCCTCTTCACGACCGGTGTGGCCGATCCGTCCGTGCGCGCGTTTCCTTCAGAGTGGGATCGTCGCCTGCATGCACCGGCGGCTGCGTCTCTGCGCCAGCACCACCTCTATGAGCTACAGGGCTTCAGCACGCTGTTCACCTACATCTGGGGTCAGGTGGCTACGTCTTTGCCACTTTTGCGAGAGCAACACGGAGAGGAGAAGGCCCTGATAGAGTCTACAGAGCGCGACATAGCGTCGTCGACCTCGCTGGCGATGAGGTCTACTTGCGGCTCAAGTGCGAAGAGTCCAGCGGCGCAGCAGCCACCGCCCCGTCTTCCGCTGTCTGCGTCAGCCGCCGCAGCGCACCAGGCCCAGCCCTTTCATCGGGCAGCGAGAAAGAACGGCAGTGGCGGTCTTCAAAGCGAAAGCGCTTCAGCGCATGCGCGCCCACTCCTTTCACTCACTCCTGCGGCCCTGCATCTTCCAAATGCTGCGACGGCACCCACCTACTGCCGAGGAAAGCGGCAGAAAGACGGCCCTATCTCTGCGGTGCCGAGTCGATCGGCAGCACAGCCGCCGACTCTAGCTGTGCTTCAGCACGCTCTGACAGTGCAAGCGAGGGCGCAGGGACCATTTCTGCCCTCGATTCCGCCCGAAGGGCTTGTGCCGTCATCAGGCGCTCGAAAGGTCGAGGGGCCGCACCCGGAGAACGCCGGCGCGGCAAACGACTATGCAAAGCATTCGCTGGCATCGGTGTCGTCTAATTCTAACGCGACAGCATCGCACCTCGCATCAGCACGGATATTGTCGGTCGAGCAGGCGATGCAGCTGGACCGTCAGCGTGAACTGCAAAGAAAACTAGGAGTCCGCCGAGTGCGCAACTACGCCGCCGAGGATGACATGCGCAACTACCTTGAAAACTATCAGGCTAATATGCGGAGCGTGTTAGAGGGAGACGATGTGGCAGAAGATGGCACGTAGTGGGAGTATCGCAGCGATCTCTTTTTTTGAGGAGGAGGGGGTGAGTTTCAGTACTTCCACTCGCACGCGCATCTGCTGCTATTCGCTCAGCTGCACCAGCGTCGAACTCTGCTCGCTCTGATTCTTCTTTGTTGTTGTGCCTCTACATGATGTAAACTACAGAGCCAAACGGCTGCGAGGGGAGGGAGGGCTGACGATGGCTGTGCTTGCGTTTCGTGTGACACCTGCTTCTCCTCTTTCCTCTCTCATCCACTACAACCCCTTCCCTTCTTCACGCCTCTCTTCTTGCCTTTAGTGGATGAAAGCTCCCCTGATGACGGGGGACGCCTCATCGCGTGGCATCAGAGCCCAGCGCCCACTCTTTGTGGGGAGGCCAAGCAGCCTGCAGCCTGCCCTCGGGTGCGGCTGCGGTGTCTTGGCGCTGACGGACAGTTCTAGGCTGGCGCGGAGCCGAAGAGACGTGCGGTCATGATGACCCTTTTACCAGCTCACTAAGAACCGTGTCGGCGATTCAGAAAACATATCCCCCACCTGCTCTGTGTGCAGTTGCGTGGAAGTGGGTCTGAACGACGCCAAACGGTGTTCGTTGGCCCTTTTCCCGAACCTAGCTGCACTGCAACAGAGGCCGATGAGCTGTGACTGTGTGCACGTCTATTTGGTGGCGTGTACCTGGTCGAAATGGGCCTGCAAAAAGAGCAAAACAACAATAAAAGTGCACTGTGTGATCGCCGAGAGAAGCACCGGTGAAAGCACGCCCATGGCGCAGAAGATACTCGTACAACGTCGCGCGTGTGTGACGAAGAGGAATAGAACGACGCTCACAAAAAAGAAGCCAACAACCCTGGTACGCATTCACACCCTCTGTGTGCCTGTGGCTCGCTAGGGGTGATGGACGACTTCGGTGCGCACGTGCCATTGATGCCTGGCTGCAACGTGCCTTTCGTTATCTTGGCTGGGAAAGGGCTCTGCAGCATCAAGCGCACACCTGTACAGGGGCATGGGCCCTTTGCCGCCGCCCTCAACTGCACTGCACCTTATCCTCGAGCTGGTAGCATTGCCCTCGTGTTCACGTTTCTCTCTTTTATCGCTCGCAGCGTACTAGACTTCTCTGCACTCCTTCTCCTTATCCCTCTCTTCTTTTCTCACGTCTGCGGCCGCCGGTTTCCAGTGTGTGAAGTGGCGCGGGTGCATTAGACCTTATTTTTTTTCTCCTCTCCGCTGCTCTTGGCGATCTAGTGCGTATACGCGTTCGTGGCGTGGATTTCACAAGGAACGTTTGTAGAAGCACTTCCGTCCCCCAGCATACTCACAAGAGGAAGTTGCCCTCAGAACAGCATGACGGCAGGTGCCAAGCCAACCGACTTGCTCTTCTTGCTTCGCTTTCCGCCTCTGTATTGTTTGCCGTGTTCGACATATCCTCAGCAGCACTGTGCTGTGTGCCTGAGTGCGCTACGCGCGCTTCTTTGTTCTCACGTCGTTGTCGCTGCGCTTTTCAGCCGCAGTCTTCTCGTTTTTCCTCCTGTTCTTACTCTTCTCATCATTTCGTGGCGTTCTCTGTATGTCGTTCAGTTGTATGCGTAACTCTGGCTGCGAGTGTCTTGACGTGTGCGCGCGACCTTATTTAGTGTTCGGCACTCTTTGGTCGTCCGCACCCTCTGCGCATTCCTTTTAGGACTCGCTCCTCCCGATGATGTTGACGGTTGGTGTTGTCGTTGCTTCTCTCTCAGTCTGTCTGTCCGTGTGTACCCTTCTCTCTTTACTCGTGCTTCTCCCTCCCTACTAATCACTCCCTCTCGTGGTCTTCCTGAACGGATTGCGCGAGTATTACGGACACACACGTATGCGAACTCGGAAGGGCACTGCGGAGTAGCGGGTCTCTGATGGCGAAGCGCCCTTTTGGCTTTCGCGGGGTGCGCTGCTGGCGTACGCGGCGCCTTCTTCTCCGCACTCCCCTCGCACTCGCTGTCCTTGTAGCTGTCAGCCTCGTCGCGGTGTTGTGGTTTTCTGCCGACGAGAATACAGGCGTGTCGGAGATACCGAGTGAGCGCCACTTTTTTCCGCCGGCAAAGCACGACGCAAACGACGAGGGCGAAGAGGTCGATGCCGACGGCAAGATCGCGTTTCGCCGGCCCTCCTCCGTTTCTACGAAGACACTTGCTCCTGCAGAAGAGACGCGAAACGGCGTAGGCACGGTCTGGTTCAGCCCCAATACCAGCAATTTTCTCGATCGCAACACGTCGCGGCTGCACTCCATCTTCACCTCTGCCGGCAAGGTACGTGTTGCTCTTCCGTTCGGCGTCCACGCAGACACCGGTGCATTTGTGGCGCAGAAGCCGCGGCTGTTTGCATTCATAGCATCATGGAACACCTATGAACGTGCACTGAAGGCGCGTGGCGAACAGAGCGCCGCTTCTGCCGCCGTCGCAGATTTTAACGAGGAGCTGCAGGCTTTTGCGCGGAGAAGAGTAGCGCCCGTGAAGCATGTTGAGGTGCGTCTGTTGCGACAGCGTGCATCACGAAGTACGTGGGCAACTGAGACGGAGACCGCGCTGCCCATCGTCGGCATCCTTCCTCGCGAATCGACGACGCTAGTGTCCGCAGAGGAGTTGCTCGTGAAAAGTGCTGTGGACCAGGAAGGCTTCGCGCCTTTGGTGGCGGCGGTACAGCCAGGCAGTGATAACAAGGAGTCGACTGTCGTAGGCATCGACACGCGCTTGCGCGTGTCGGCAGCCAAAGGGCTCGGCGGTGGTGCAAACCGCGGTGCAGGCGGTAGCACCTCTCTGCTACCCTTCCCCTTACTAGAGTTGAGCAGCGTTCCTCGGCGCCGCGCCACGTCTTCGGCATCCGCCACGCCGGCGAGCCCCGATACTTCCCCCGCGACAGCGCTGTTGAAGTGGCGCACCAGCCGCATGACGGCGTCGGCCAGCGGCGAGGCACTGGAGATCACCCTCGACATTGCCCATCCCAGTCGTTCAAGCTCAGATGGCCCGTTGCGTGCAGAGGAGAACGAGAGGACTCGTCCGGGAGCCCGAGACGACACTAACGCCGCTGCCCTTGAGGCCACCGTGTGCAGTGCGCGTCTTGTTCGCCTCTATGGCTTCAGTCCTTCCTTCTCGTCGGCTCACACTCACGGCGGCTCTGTCGATGTCAGCTCGGCGGTGGCGGCAGGCGGGCTCAACTTGATTCCGTTGAACATGTCCGAGGAGGTAGAGCTGATGGTCGGTGGCGAAATGCAGCTGCCGTCTGGAGACGCACGGCTGAACGGCGTTGTACCCCTTCTCTACCTGGAGCTCTCCAGCAACAGTGCTGCAGACAGGCAGCAGGGCGCTGCGACAGCTGGACGCCAAACGGTGGGGCTGCTATGGCTGCACCCTGGCTCCTTTTTTGTCTCCACCGTGACTTTGCCTAACCCCACCGCCGGCCACGAGCCACAATGCACGTGCGTACGGCTGCGCGGCACCGCCGGCGCTACCGGGCTGTATCTGCTTCCGGGGCCGACGCCGGTGGAGGTGCTTCGCCAGTACTACACTCTCACCGGGTTCCCCACCCTTCCTCCACGATTTCTCTTGG
Organism: Leishmania infantum JPCM5; assembly: GCF_000002875.2. Taxonomy (NCBI): domain Eukaryota; phylum Euglenozoa; class Kinetoplastea; order Trypanosomatida; family Trypanosomatidae; genus Leishmania; species Leishmania infantum. The sequence continues at coordinate 1,562,655 of NC_009420.2, forward strand.
GGTATCATCACGGCTTACGAGGCGCCGTCGCTACCACACAACAGGCCGCCGAGGACCTTAGTGAAGCCTTTCGAAGCGCCGGTGCACCGCTGGACAGTGTGTGGCTCACTGACCCCGCAGTGGCGGCGGGCGATACTCCGTTCACGTGGAACCGCTCCCGCTTCCCGGATCCGCTGGCGCTGCAGTCGAACTTGTGGTACCGGGGCCGACGCTACGTGGTTTTGCGCAGTGTCCCCACCGTCCCGATAACGACTCGCTCTCCGTTGCTGCTCGAGGGCCGCCGCGGGGGCCTTTTTGTATCTCTGAGCGCCGCGGACACGGCGGGGTGGCCGGTGCTCAGCATGGATGGGGTGCCGAGCCACGTCGTCGACTTTTACAACCCGGCAGCACGCAAGTGGTACGGCGGCATGCTCAAGTACCGGCGCTACGTCGGCTCCTCAAACCACACGTTCATCAGCCTTCAGCATAGCGGGCCCACCGTGCTGTCGAGTGCGGCGCCGCCCCAGGGGAAGGAGGCACTGCTGTGTCTGCCACCTGGCTTGCGGGCCAGAGGCGAGCAGCTGCCGATGGACGTGGGTCACTATGGCGGCGTTCACCATCGTCAAGTGCATCAGCTGCTTACCGTGCACTTTGTGCGTGCGACACACGATGGCATGCTGCGTCGGACTCGCTATCGCCGACGCGCTTTGACGTTCACCGAGAGCTACTTCGTTGGCACGCAGCGGTACGCGGTGGTGCGGGTGGAGACGCGGCCGCGGTGCGCTAGCGGCGTGCGTCCCGATTCGGCTGCGATTCTGACGGAGGCGTGGCGCGCTCTTCAGACAGCCGTGCATCAGTGTACGCAGCTGGGAGCACTCGGCATTCCCTTTAGCGGCGCTAACCTCGCGGATGGTCTTGTGTCGCGTTTGCTGTTGCTGCAGCTGGCGAAGTCAGCGAGCACCACTGCGACACTCACCGCCCCTCTGGCAGGCGTTGCAGGCGAAGGTGGCGGCGACGGCGGCGCCGTGGGCGCGAATGGCGAGCTGACGGCACCGCCTGCTCTGTCGCCAGGCGCTATGGAGGAGATGGAGCAGCTTCTGGTACGGTGGTACCAAGCAGGCGTCTTCTTTGGTGCGATGTACGCCGAAGAGTCAGCGGCGGCAGTCGACGCGACAGACACTGGTGCTGTTGTTTCATTGCAGCCGTCAGCGACGGGTCCGTGGTGGATGCGGCTGCCTGTCACCGCGGCCACTCGCAAAGCCATCCACGCTAACCTCCACGCCCGGTATGCGCTGCTGCCCTACTTCTACACTGCCGCCTATCACGCTAGCGAGGAAGGGGCTATCTTCCTGGCACCGTTGGCGTTCACCTCGTCGGAGGCATCGCCGCTCAGCCAGAAGACGGCCATGCCGACCTGCTACGCTGCAGGTAGTGCTTTGATTGTGTGCCCTGTCACTCAACCTGTGCATCCCCCGCGAGATACATCGAGGAGCGACGGCACTCGCAGCGCAGACTGTAAGGGCTTTTTCGACTTGTGGACAGGAGCGTGGCATAGCGCCGCTTTTTCTGTTGCGAAACACGCGTCGTGGTGGGAAGGAGCGGCACAATATTCCGCGCAGAATCGCGCACTGGCTTCTGAGGAGCTCGGGTGGTTGGCGGCCGACGACGCCGTCCCCCTCCAAGATCTTCCCGTGGCGACGTCTCTTGCGCCTGTGCTGCTACGCAGTGGACACATTGTGGCGACTCAAAACGTTGCCGCCTCTCGGGTGAACAGCACACACATAGGGAACGGCGAAGTCGTCGGTGACGCGCACGCGCCGTACAGCACGCACGTGGGGGCAAATTGGACCCTCACCGTGGCACTGCCGCCTTTGCCAGCCGCGCAAGATGTTGCCACCCCATCGCCGGTGCTTCTCGCCGAAGGTGACGTCTTCTGGGACGAAGGTAGCCACAACAGCCAGCACAGGCCTCCAACCATGAAGCCCGGTTCCTCGGTGCCGCCGGATATGCCCCACATCCCGGCAAATGTACACCACTGCGCGCTGCACATGAAGTGCCTCTACGAAGGAGCAGAGACATTGGAGGAGACGGCGCGACTGACGGTGGAAGTGGCACAGACGTCCGAATCGTGCGCGGAGGCGTTGGCAGAACTCGTGTCGCACTGGAACGAGGAGCCGCAGGGGTTCGCCGAGCGCCTGGCGAACGCAAAGGCGCACAGAGACGCGCGACTTCATGAGCTGAAAGTGCTGCAGAACGAGCAGGAAGACAAGGGCCTGCGTGGTGGCAGAGGTGGGGCAACCGACTATCCTGACGCTTCGGCGCTTAAAGGCGAAGACCTGAGAGGACTCCACTTGCCTAACGCACACGACGAAGCCACGCGCAACGATATTTGGGCGTCGCATCTCCTTCAGCGTCTCCGTTTTCTCTTTCAGCGCGGAGAGGATGCGGCACGCCTCTCACCGAGATCGTCTACATCTCGAGCGACGACAGTTTTCGTAGAGCGGCGCAGTAGCACTGGCGGCACGCCAGGCGCGCAGGCGGATGAAGAGAGTGCTGTGAGAGCAAGTGTTCGTGCGTCCCACGACATGCCTGACACACACGTGGTTCTCGTGCATCTGATTTCTGATGTGCAGGAGGAAGGGACAGCAGGGTCGGTGTTTGGCGCCCGTAAAGTCGTGCTCGCAGACGGCTCTGTCGGCGTTCGCGTGCCACCTCGCCACACGTGGAGGTTCACCTTTTCCCTGGTGAATTAGGCGGACTGGTTGCAAGCGTGGACGGAGCGGTTCGGGCATGGAGGAGGGAGACGCCGCTGCCTCGACAGACGTCGTCGATACGTCCCCCCTCTTTGTGCTTCGCTCTCTCCTCTGTGGAGTGCTTGTGTGTTTGTCCGCCTGCGTCACGGCTAGCCTGCTGCGCTCCACGGCGCTTAGAAATGAAGGAGGAAGCAAAAGGCGCTGCCCGAATACTCTTGTTTTTTTTCATTTTTCTTTTTTGTTTTTACTCTTCTCTGCTTTATCTTGCTGCACCCCCCCCGGGGGTTGGAGCCCGTAGTCCCTTCGCGTAACTGCTGTCGTCTCTCTCTCTCGCTCTTACGCCGTGTTTTAGGTGGCATCCTTGCGCAAAGGGGGAAGGGGTGCAACGTACTTGTCATTATTATATAATTTGTGTGTGTGTGTGCGTGGGGGGGCGGGGGGTCGTCGTATCGTGACCGCACCTGGCCTATTTCGGTCCACCGCCTGATGTGCGCCCGCAGGTGGCTCCACTCGACTATTTTTGGTTTGGTTGCTGTAGTGTGCACAGCTGGACCTCATCTCCCCTCCCTGCGGTCGCCGTGTTGTGTTCTTGCGGGCATTTCTCTCTCCTCTCATCTGCCCTTTGTATCTTCTACGTGTATCTCCCCTCCTCTATTCTTTCGCTCGTTATCTTTCCAACTCCCACGCTGGCACACCATCACCTCCGTGGTAGCGAATTCCCTTGTGCAAACGGACTCGCTACTGCGGGCGAGCTGCAGGCTCAGCACTCACTTTTGTTGTGTCCTGCGCTGCCACGAGTAGATGCCCCGTAAACCATGGGCTGGAAGCACCGGCATGTGAGTCTGCACGAGTGTTCCTCGTTCTTTCTTCTCCCTGGTAGAGAAAGATGAAAGGGCTGCACTTGCAGGTCGGGTAGAGGGAAGAAGGCAACTGCGAAGGCCCCCTTTGTCCCAAGCGGAGCCCTTTTCGTTTGGAGGTAAGCGATGCGCTTCTGTTCGTCGTGCTTCGATGTGCCCCACAGGCACACGCGCGCGCATCGGCTGCTTGTGTTATGTGGGCGGGTGAGTGGTTCGTGGAATGCACGTAGAATGCTCACAGCTGACGCGTCGTCTACTTCGCGTTTCCTCCCTCCCCCTCTCTTGTGGGGCCAACGGCTCGCCGCGTTCGGCTGTAGCTGCCTTCGCTTCTGTTTCGTTTCTCCCCTACCTTCCCTCGTGACCGGCGCTGTCGCCGACGCTCTTCCCCACTTTCGTCCTCCAGAACACGTGCACGCTGAGCATGTCTTTCAGGGCAATACCGCGGCGTCTGGCAGGACCCGCTATCCATGGCCGCGCACAGGCAGCCGCCCTCTCGTCCTCGGCGAAGAAAGATCAGCAACAGATGGCACCGCTGCTTCAGTTCCCTCAGTTCCATCCCATCCCTTTTCCACAAGACAAGTTTCTCTCCATCAAGTCCCGCTCCCTCGAAACGTACACAAAGGTGCGCGGCGACGTGCTGCAGCGGTGCGCCGATCTATGTGCGCAGCTGCAGCGTCGGCAAAAGCAGGCAGGGCAGAGCGGAAGGGGGACGACCGCTGTAGCAGGGCCTGTTGGAGAGGAGACGTCCTCCTCACCGGCCGCCGGCATATCGGCGGAGCTGCCGGCCTACCCGTTGACACCCCACCAAGCAGAGGAGCTTCTTCTCTTGACAAAGAAAGTGGAGGACCTCGTCCACTACCAGGGGTTTCTCCTCACAGACGAGCTTGTCTGGCGCATGTTGCATCTATGCATACAATGTGGTGCGCCCCAGCTAGCGGTGGACGGGTGGCTGCAGAAGCATGTAATCGCTGAGAAGCGTGGCCCGCCCTTCCCGCTCTTTATCCTCGAGGACTTGGCAGCCACGCTACGCGCCTCCCTACTGCCGCGGCTTCCCGAGAGCGGGGCAAGCCTGGCATGCAGTAGTGCTGTAATAGCAACGAGTGCTGGCAGCACAGACGCGAATCTGAGTATCGCCTTTGAGGATGGCCTTGCGGCGGCGCAGCGATTCCTTCGGCGCCATCTCCTCCACTCCGGCTGGCCGACATCTGACGCGGTAACGACTGAGTTCCTTGGCGCGGCCCAAAGGTTCACGACGCACTTGTTGGCGGAGCACGTGTGGCCTGTGTGGCAGGCATTGGAGGCGATGAACTTGACGTTCGCCGATCTACGGGCCAAGAATATCGAGGACGAGGAGGAGCAAGAGGCGGCGAACGATGAGGGAGGGAGCAAGAAGAAACCAGACCGAGGCTCAAGTCACATGCGCAGAGGAGAGCACGGCACGTATGCCGCCTGGCTGCCTGACGCGGCTGCACAGACCGTAGCCGTGCGCTCCGCCCTCATGTCGGTGACGCCGCTCTACTCGTTCCACGCGCCCCCGTCCTCAGCACCGCTTCCCAGCGTTGCCGAGGGCCGGAGAGACTCGTCAAAGTCTGCCAATACAGCGAGCACACGCGTACACGCGCTTCTCTGCAGTGATCCGCCATTCTTCCCGAGCGAGACGGCCGCCATCGTTGCGCCACTGCGAGCGCTCTTGGATACGTGGCTGGTTTTGGCCCAGTGCGCGGCCGAGGCGAAGGATGTGCCGCTGCTGAAGGCACTGCTGCGCACCGTGTGTCTCGGCTTTCTCACGCATCCGGCGGCGGCCACCGGTGGCGAGCGCGATGCAGCGGAAACGGAGGACGGAGTGCAACTGCCCCAAGTGTGCGTGAACGAAGATGCGTGGTGCCAGTACACGGCCCCTGACACGGAGCAGACCAAAGATCCGGTGCACCAGCGCGCTGCGGAGCTGCACGCTCGCGCAATGGTGCGCGAGTTTGTTAACGGCAGCCTTTCTGTACTTCAGTACGGACTGCTGTGTGCAGAGCAGGAGGCAGCCCTCTGGCAACTGCATGACACGTTCGCGTTGATTTCGGCTGTCGCCGCTTCGTTGCGCAACCTTCAGGATCCACAAAAGAAGCGAGGCAGTCGCTCAGCCATCACTGATGATGCTAGGCTGCATCGTATGTCTGCTGTGGCGCTTGCGCAGCCTTCATCAGCTGAGGAGGCAGATGGCCTACTGCGTTTGGCACTGCCATGTGCGCTCGTGTCGTCTTGCGCGCGAGGACAGCAAGTCGCAGGTGACGGGGAGCACGCGAGTGCCACGACGGCGATGCACGCCTTTGTCTGCGATGCTCTCGCACACCCTGCGGAGAGGACAGCGCACCCATACGCCGAAGCAGGGTTGTATGTCGCTCTCGCTACTGGTGACGAGGCGCTGCTGGCCCAAGCTGCCACCGCCGATATGGCAATGAACAACTCGGGGGCGGCGCTGCTTCTGCTCCACGCACGCGCGCTGCATGCATACCGGCGAGCTGCCACGAGGCTCGCCACCGCGCATGAGGGGCACGAAGAGGAAGCACCCGAAGATGACGCTTGGGAGGCGTGGACGGCATCGTTGCGGCAAGCGGTGTCGCAGGCCACCAGTGGAAGTGGTGACGCGGGCATACCGCAGGCGCAGCTTGTTGAAACCTGTCTGACAGTTCTCACCCTGGGCGTCGCGAGACGCCAGGCACAGCGAGCAGCTGCCTATGTGCAGTGCGTTCAGCAGCTCACAACGACATCGGCCGCGGAGGAGAGCGACGACACGCAGGGTGATGGCCATAACTCTTACGGCAAGGCAGAGGCAGAGAAGCAGCGTCGGGAGGCGATCGAGGTGGGTTGGGCGCAACTCTATGATGGCACGGCTGCTTGTACGCAGGACATGCTGAAGCTAGTGGAGCAACTGTTGGATGCCTCGTCCTCAGCCGATGCCACGGTTTCGTGCCTGTCTCCATTATCGCTGAGTACCCTCGCTGTACTGACTCGCGTGGGAGTCTACGCGGAGGAAGAGGCACAGGCAAGGACAGCGTCGGCATCGACCACGAGCGAGGATCTTTCAAAACCTGCTGGGGTCGCTCCGCCTCCTCTGCCTCTCAGCATCTCTCTCGACTGTGTCTTGGCGCGGGTGGTGAGAGACACATGCATTCGTCTGCGCTGTGCCTCGGCCGCATCACCGACTGGTGTAGCACCGGCGGCCACGTCTAGCGTTGTTGGAAACTGGGTACAGTGGGTGCTGCTAACGCTGATGGCCCGGAGAGCATGGACCGACGTGCTTGCGGTGCTGCGTGCGCTGGATGGCGAGGCGAGTGGGGGAAGTGCTGCGAATGCGGCTGGAACTTCGAGCACGCTCCTCTGCAGTACCACGGTTGATCCCTCCGTGTTCGCCGCGTTGTATGCACGCGCCGTGGAGGATGGCGCTGCGAGCGTTTGCGCCTTTCTGCGCCCCCGGCGTGAGCGGCTGTTCTTCTGAGTGGCGTTGTTAGACAACGACTCGCGTTGCTCAACGCGCAAAGAAGCGCGCGCCCTTGCGCACTGTTGCCAATGTGTGCACCTCCAGGAGACTTCCCGTTCTCCTGTTGACGTTGGCCCAGTCGGACGGCGGAGGAAGAAGAAGGTAGAAGACAGCGTCCTGACAACGAAGCTCAAGAGTAAGATGGGCGCCTCACTCACGACATACATGTGACGCGCTCCCCTTTGCAGGGTGACACGAACCCTGGTTGCGTCTCCGTCATCGGATATGCTTTGAAGGCAGCTGAGTGCATCTCTGCACTGCTGCACCGTTACATGATCGGGCCTTCTCTCACCCTCCGCTATCTCTCTCTCGATCCTTCCCTCCTTCCGTTTCTCTTTGCTTGCATGAGGCACGATCACTCGGACCACCTGTACCAGCACCAAAAAGAAAACGCATACGCGCGTTGAGGCAGCAGTAGTGCAGGGGGCAAGCGGCCTTTTTACTTCGTTTTTCCCCGCATTCACTGCTCAGAGAGAGAGAGATCCGCCGAGCACAGACGCGCGAACTCCTCAATCATGCGCCGTACACGTCTAGTGTGCACGGCGACGCCGGAGAAGTTTAGCATCCTTGGCACCACCCATCCTAAGCCGAAGCGCAACGGCATGGGCCGTAACAACAAGATGCGCAGCAAGCCTAGCGACAACGTGGCGTGGTACGACAAGGGTCCTGTGGAGTGGCTTCCGCGCCCCGTTCGGCTCACCTACGACCAGCTCGACCAGCTGCGCGACTGGGTGATGCGCGAGACCATTGCTGGGCGCACGGAGGAATTCAACAAGATCCGCCACCTGCACCGGGAGTGGTCGCAGCACCCGCTCATGCCAGTGCTTGGCGATGTCGAGCCGAAGTTTCCGCTCAACTTGTACAAGCAGAACCATCGCGCGAAGAGGCGCTTCCTGGTGCGTTGGCACAAGGCAAACAGTCCAGCCTACTGGATGTGGATGCCGCGTGGTCCCGCGGTGGCGACTCCTCTCCACCGCTCAATCCCCTCACAGTTTCCGGAGCATTGGAAGTCACTAGCGCGCACTAGCAGCAGCAGCAGGGGCGGCGGCAGCAGCGGCAGTAGCTCCGTAGCTCAATAAGCAAAACGTGAAGACAACGAAGCAGGCTCCCCGCTTACCTGGGACGGCGAGCAGTGCTAGCTGCGCACACGTGCATGTTACGCTCGAAACAGAAACGTGCTCTCCTTCTTAGTCGCCGCATCTCGCCGTCTCGTAGGGTTGTGATGCTACTGCACAGTTTCGTTTGAGTGCGCTTTCTTCGCGCTTGCGTGCGTGCTTGTTTCGTGTGTGTGTGTGTGTGTGTGTGTTTGTGTGTGTGCTTGTGCCTCGTCCATGAGCGTTGCACAGCGCGTGCAGCTGTTGTGACGGTGGGCAATGCCTTTTCTTGGCGGTTGGCCGGCACGGTATTGAGGTGTGTACGTGCGCGGGTGTCGCTTAGTGGTCCCGTGGTTTGCTGTAATTACAGTCCTCTTGAAGAAAAGGAGTTTAAAGATGAGGGAGGCGGTGGGCAGAGTTGGAGGCAGAGGCCGTGCTCTCAGATGGCTGAGTCGGCGCATTGCTGGGGCGCGTGTGTCTACGTCTGCATCGCACCACGCCATGGGCCTGCGCGAGGCTGAGGAGAGCCGAGCAGAGTTGAGCTCGTGCACTAAGGCAGCGAAATGGGCACGCTGACGGCAGAAGCCCAGTTCCATTCTTTGTTCTTCGTTCCTTCCCACCTCGTTTCTCCTCTGCATCTCTCCTTCTTTCTCTCTCTTGTGTGCGTCCTGGGTCCGCCTTCGCACCGAATTGTTTATTTTTTTTTTCGAGACATACACAGGTACAAGCGGCAAAGGCAGTCAAAAGACGCGCGAGTCAGCGATGGGCAGGCTAGATCACCGCGCAGAGGATAAGCGCTCTTGTGGAGGTCGCGTCGTCGATGCTCTCTGCAGCGTCTTCAGCCTGCGCATCGCTCTAAGCATCATCTACTTCATTCTTGTCGTACTGCTCTGTATAATGCAGGATATCTCGCTTTTTTCCACCCCAACCATTCGCATCATGAACATAGAGGCGAGTCACATCGTCGGAGCCAAGACGTTCATCGCTGACACATGGTTCAAAGTGGACCAGTCTATCTACGGCGCCAACGTCACGGGGCGCATCGACGTAAAGCTGTGGGTAACGAAGATGAACATGAATGTGGAGATTCCATACGGGTACGTGCCGCAGAACATCTCGCAAGTCTATCGCGTGCAGGATGTGCCTTGCGCCGAGTTTCGAAACTTCTTCAGGCGCATGCAAATTTTCAGCCTGCTCTCCATCTTCACTGGCTTCATTGTGTGGGTCTTTACAGTCTCCAACTTCTTTACCCGCATGTTCCTGCCTCTGCTATGGCTCTTCCTGTGGGTGACGATCGCTTTCACAGCGACGACGGTGGCCATGATGCTCCGCGTCCTCTGTGATGGCGCTTGCTACGGTGAGGTTGACGAGATTCCGCCATTCACAGCTCTGGCCACGCCGATGGGCGGCTTCGCGCTTGCTTTCATCAGCCTCCAGACGTACCTGGTCACCTCCATCATGACTGTCTTCCTTTAAAGCAACGAAAAAAAGAGGAGCAGAGGAGAGGGCAGGATGTGAAGGGGGAGGAGGGCGCCGCCGGGACCTCCTCACTGTCTTCCTCTCCCCTTTCTTCGTCCCCTTTCTTTTCGCGAGAGGCCATGAATGAAGTGGAAGAGACGGCAATGCATCGGGGGAGAAAGGCAGCTGCAGCACAATAGACATGCAAAAACGTGGGGGTGGGAAAGGAAGCCTCCTGCCCCCCCCCTGCCTTACGAGATGGGCCTCCGCGTGCACTTTTAACGTCGCGAAGCAAACGACACAACGCTGTTAGTTTCTCTCTCCTCATGATTAGACTCATCGTTTCTTGTGTCTAACGTTATGCAATCATTTTTTTTTGCCTTACGTTTTTCGTTGTTTGTGTGGGTGCGGGTGCACGACTCTACGTATGTTCAAGCATGGGTGTGTGCGGGTTGCGCGTACGTGCTTGTCGGAGTGGTTCTGGGCAGCTGCCTCTCTTTTTGTGCCTTCGAATGGACGTGTCTTTTTCTCTATCTACCCTCTTCACGCGCCTTCTTCTCCTTCTGTTTGCTCGCTGCCTTCTTCCGCCGGTAGCACGGTGGAGCCCTTCCGGAGGGCAGCGTCAGAGGCGAGAAGCGCGGTAAAGGCGGGGCGGCATGAACGAAGCGAAGGAGCTTAACACGGCTGGACAAGGAACCAAGATGGTGCTCTGCGACGCAGCACCAGCTCCCCCCCCTTGTGCAGGCACGCGGTCACCTTTTTCCACGTAGACGCACACAAACCCACCACGGCGAACAGCTTTTCAAGCTACCACGATATCATGTGACTGTATACTCTTCTTCCTTTCTTGGTTGTTCGGCCGTACTCTCCTTCCCTCCTTATTTTTCTTTTTTCTGCTTACCGGCCTCTATCTCTTGCTCACCGCCTCTCATCCCTTTCCCATATTTATTCCTGTGCTCACTCCTGGATATCCTGCTCTGTTTGTTTACATTGTTGTTGCTTGCTTACGCAGGAGCCTGTCTTGGGGGTGGGTTTCGCTCTCCCCCCTCTCTTACCTCTTCCACGATACGTGATGCCTTCAAACGGTAAGCACCCGGTGCGCAGCTCTCCTCCTCCCTCCCCACCCCACCACCCTTTCACATGTGATCGCCTGTATAAGGTGATCCGCACAGATGTCGCCCCCCCTTCTTCCTAGTGCGTGCGCATGTTTTTTTTTTGTTGTTGCCTTGCCGGTCTATGCCCTCTGCTCACGCGCTCTTTTTTTTTCTTCGCCCACCCTTTTCTCTCCTGCGCTCATGTTTACTCTTTTTTGTTGTTGCTCCTTTCGCGCGCTCCTTCCTCACCTGCTTCATCTCGTAATATGGTCCCATCTATACCTCCGGCACTGTCAGAGGAAGTGAAGCGCAGACGTGCTCCTGGTTGCCGGATCAAAACGGTAGCGAGGATGAAGGCAACTTTGTTTTGCGCGTAGGTGTCTCTGTTCTCTGTCTCCTTTTGATCACAACTGCTCCTTTTTCAAGCCCACATGTGCGTGAACATCCTGCCATCAACGCCCTCCCCACCCACCCCCTCATACGTTGCTGGCTTCGTTGTTGTTTTGCGTGGATGCCGACTACTCACAAGACACCTTGTTCATCTGCTGTGGCACTTCTCGAGCATACTCCCCTCTTCGAAGCTGCGTTGCCCTTTGAACCCCTTCCTCCTCCCTCCTTTTCCTGTGTGTTTTTACGTCTACTATAGTATGTGTTTAGCTGTGTGTGCGTGTGTCTCCCTACGTATGACTGTCTTTTCCTTCTTGATTATCGCCTTTCGACTATGTGTATCTATCGCTGTTGATAGGCTTCCCCTCATCTCGATATCTTTTCATTTGGCTTCCCTCTCCCCAACACAGGGCATCGTGGCTCTGTGGAAGGACGGTGTGTTTGATCGCTTTTTTGTTTTGTGTTTGTTTGCTTCTGAGGACGGGCGTCGGTCGTCGCCGTGGCTGTGGAGGCCGCGTGTGATTTTCCTCTGACTGCGGCCATCGGGCGTTTATTCTTTTTTTTTGCGGTTGCTGTTGTTGTTCGTGGTGCTTACCCCCTTTTTTGTGGGTCTCTGGCTCTCGGTCGTCTTCCCACACGAGCACCGATGAATTTAGTGGGTCGATGATTGTAACATGCAATGCCTTTTAGTCGGTATGCTTTGCATGTACATGTGCTAGCGAAAATGGCAACAAGAGCAGCTGAGCGAGCGCACAAGGAAAGTGCCACGGAAAGGCCCTTCAGGCCATGAAGCGTGGAGCGTTCGTGCAGCAGGAAAGATCTTGCTGACATTTGTGTCACTTCCTAAGCTGCGCACGCTGTAAGGCGGCAACTGAGGCAGCACAAAAAAAAAAGAATACATGCATACGTGCGAAAGGGAGATCGAAAGAGAGAGCAGCATCGCTTGGTTGCTCCACCCCCCCCCCCTTCACATGCACGCTCCTTTCTTGCGCTCGTCATCCTCCATCTCTCTCTCTTCTTTCCCATAACTGCACTGTACCCGCTCAACAAAGACGCACAAACAATATCCATTGAAACTAAGCAAGAGCATACGCATTTATTTCTCGTATCATATTCTGTTTTCTTCTCTGTTATCTTCACCGACTTCTGTTTTTTTTTTGCGTTTTCCAAGTTTCCTCGCACTACTTCACGCTTCCTCCTCCACCTTCTCTCTCTCCCCCCCACCACTCGTTGGCTTTACGCCTTGTGCTGGAGGGCGAATCAGCTGCACCACGCAGACGCTTACAGATATTATTGCTTGATATATGTAGGGCACCGCTGCCGCTCTCTGCCTCATTGCCCTCTCTCGACAAAGAAAATGCTCATAATCCGCTTTGTTCTGCTGGTGCTGATCCTCGTGTTCTTCGTCATTGCTCTCGTTGGCACGGTATCCCTGCCCCTGTACTCGAACAGGATCACGAGCTACAACCAGGATGGAAAGGTGGAGGTGTCGCTGTGGAACATTGTGGTGGGCAAGGTGACGGTGACGGGCGAGAACTCGACAAATGTGCCGACCTCTATGCCGGTCCGCATCAACTATGCCGGCTGCGAAGAGTTTCGCGCTACGTTCCGCGCCATGCAAGCCTTCGCGATTGGCGGCACTGTCTTTGGCTTCTACGCGCTGCTCGTGTCCTGCTTGCAGTGTTTCTGCCGCCTGAAGCTCAAGCTGCCGCTGTTTCTCTTCCTCTTCCTGGCCATGCTTTGCGAGCTGTGCGTCGTCTTCATTGGCGGCGCAGCGTACAGCAAGGAGTTCTGCAAGAACCTAGACAAGAACGGCAACCTCACCACCATCATCTTCAAGGGCGCGGGCTACAAGCTCGACACCGCCTTCATTCTTCAGGTGGTGGCACTGGTGGGGTATGCGATTTGCACCATCATCACCCCCTTCACCCAACAGCTCTGGTGCGGCAAGTCCTAAGCGCTTCAACCGCGTGCTATGGCGTAGGTGAAGCCGTCAAGGTGGGTGAGCAAGATGGGAACACTAACGAAAATCTTCAGCGAAGGAAAGTCGATGACGGATGAGGGGGAGGGGACGGAGCAGAAAAGAACTAGTGGATCTTCACGGCTACACATGCTTGTTGCATGTGTCTTTTGCCTGTCCTTGCCTTGTCACCATTGAAGCCCACTTCCTCGGCGTGCTGTTCCTACCCCCCCCCCCCCCACCACCACCACCTCAAGAGAGCCGCCCTCGTTGCAGACTTTCTGGCGCTCTTCTGTTTTGCATCTCTAAAGCACTGTCTTATACTTTGAGTACAGAGCAAGCAACGTTTCAGCCGTATAATACCTCTGTATGTGCCCCTGAAACACAGATACAGACCGGAAAAGGGGGCCGTCGCATCACACTCGGGCGTGTACTCTCTGGCAGCAGCACCTTTTTTTTTGGTGCTGCTTCCGTCCTCGTTCGTGTATGTGTGTGGTTGGGCGGGTGTTGGCGCGAGTATTTGCGGCCCTTTTCGTCTTGCCCTTTTTGTGTTACTTGCTCGTTTGCATTCACTTTTCTGCGGATTTTTCAAGCGTGGATATGCCCGCCCCCTTCCCGCCCCTCTTCTCCTGTGATGGCTGCTTGCTCTCTTCCATCTCGACGCTTGCATGCCTGCGTGCAGGTATGCGCCCCTTGTACTGTCACGTCACACAAAACGGTGCCTTCCAGCACGCACACGCGCACATAGGCAATCATGAGAGAGGCGGCCCAGACTCACCGGCGAGCAGTCCCATCGGGTATACCAAGGGGCGTCTCTCTCTGCTCTTCCTCTCTCGCTTTCTTTCACACATCCGGACGCGCAGTCATGTTGGGGGGCGCAACGGCGTCGTTCAGCGTCATTAATGACTAGCTTTCCCTCTTCTTCCCCCTTCATTGGGCTTCTTCTACTGCTTTGCTATTTCTTGTTCTTTGTGCCGTCTCTTTATTCTTCTGCTCCCCAGGGCGTCGTTTTTTTTTTCATCTATTCAGCTCTGGCCTTGTGTATCCATGTGCCCGGGTCATGACTGCATGTATAAGCATTGCGTGTGTGCTTGTGTGTGTGTGTGTGTGTCTGTGTGTAGGCCATTCCCCATGTTTCTTGTGTGTTCCTGAATGGCCTGTTTCTCTTTTCTTTTTCTTTCATGTGGCCCATATGTGTCTGGCGTCTGCGCTGGGGCACCGCAAGTGCCCATTGGGTAAAGAGTGCTGGTGCGTTTGCATACGTGTGTACACCGGGTATCTGCGTTGCGTCGCGCATAGTTGCACACTACCTCATGTGTGAAGTTTTCTTTCCTTCTGTGATGACTCGGTCGTGCTTCTTCTTTTTGTGAAGACGAGGGAGGAGGGAGAAGTGAGGATGGGACGTTGCTCCCTCTTCTGTCTCCGTCGCTCTGTTTCGCTCTTTTTTGTGTTTTTATTTTATTTTATTATTATTATTGTATGTGCCAAAGGGGTTTTGCGGATGCAGATCTGTTGTTTTTTTTTGTTTTTTTTTTTTGGTCCGACAAACAATGAACATGAGGCACGCGGAGAGCGGCGTAGACAAGCACTTCAAAGATGGTCGCTCACACACTCGCTCCCTTTCTAGCCTATTTGGGCCTCTGTGTCTTTGCTGTGTGCCACATATGTTTTGTGCGAGTTTATGTATGTTATTGTGTTTTGTTTCGTACGGTTTATGTGTTTGGGTTGCTTCCTGTGCACGTGAGTTCCCCTTCCCTCCATACTTTTTTTTCGTCTCCTTCGGTCTTTCTCTTGCTGATTTCGTCATGCCGCTTTTCTCGGTAATGAGTTTTCACTTGAGGTGGGGTGTGGAGGGAGGGGGTCTATCCGGTTGCACTCCACGGCCCTCCTCGCTACCGGCACCATCATCACTCGCCTGTCCAAATGTTCTCCGGCCTCTTCTCTCCGGTGTCCTTCCTTGTCTACCCTCCGCCGTTCCAGGCGTGCGCCGCACGGATGCGGTCCCCGCAAACAAAAAATCTCACGGCATCCACCCTAGCGCCGGCGGAGAGGCAGACGCGGCAGCAGATGATCGGTGGGGATGAACAAGAAGGCGGCAGAAAAGGGGAAAGCTCGCTGCCCCTTTGCATTATGGTGCAGCGCGTCGACTGCGTCGTCGACAACGATGCCTCACTCTTTCGCGCTCTTGGCCTCTTTGACTGCAGCCGCATCTGCATGAACGCGCACATGGCATTCATCGGTGTATCGCTTTTTCTTTTTTTTCGGCGCGTCTTTTTTTTTGCTTTTCACTATTTGAAGGGAAAACACTCAAAGAAGGGTTGAAAAGGTCAGGCAGAAGTCGAGCACTGCAGCCAAGTCGGAAAGGCTGAAGGAGTGAACGCAGAAAAAAAAGAAAACAGGAAGCCGCAGCATCACAGCGAGGGGACAAGGGCAGTGAGTAATAGCTGTTCTCCCCTTCCCTCACTCTGTAGTCTTTCTCCACGACCACACTTTTCTCGCCTGTGCTGCGTAGAGGCCGCACGCATCCCTGCTAAAGGACGAGGAAGAATGCGACGAGGGTGAGGGCGGAGAAGTCGGAAGAGCTGGTAGAGAGGCGAAGAAACTCACCAGTCTCACGCGCATACTCGCTTTTTGTTTGTTTAACTTTGATGAGTGAAGTGTGCAAACGAAGGAGAGGCTGGTAGCATTCAAGTTCGGCTCAGATTTTGGCTGTTTGCTGGTGTGTGTTTTTGCTGCCCGCACTCATCAGCTCAGCATGGAAGAGATGAGGCGAAGACTGTCGCTCATGTTCTGCCTTTTTATCTCATTCTAATGACCATGCGTTCCCCCACCAGCCCCTCGTGCACATTCTTATTCGGCCTCTCTCTCTTGACGCTACATCTCTGTGTGTGCGGGTGTTCGTGTGCTGGCTGCTCCTTTATGTCTCCGTCTTGCTAGCTCTTTTTTTCTCTGCCTTTTCTTTCTTTCCCCTACACCCTTGCCTCCTCCCTCCCTCTCCTGTCCTCTCTCGCGCCCCACTCCCACTCCCCCTCCACAAATGCGCCATTCTTTATGTAACGGGTGGCACAGGGGGTGCTTCGAGAAACGAGGGGAAGAGGAAAGGGTCGGCAGTCGTGGTCGCACGCGTGTTGGCCGTCCCTGTATCGGTGAAGGTATTTTTTTTTTTGGACTAATCTGAAGGTGCATATAGTTGCTTGTTTTCCTTCCGTGTGTGTGTGCGTGTGTGTGGTTAGGGGAACCGGCTTCGTCATTTTTTCTTCAGCGGGCAAATACAGAAGCGCGCGACGCGACGAGCGGGGGCCTCCTCCATTCCTGGGCAGCGGTAGCGTGGGCGTGGAGCCGTGGAGCGCCGCCTTGTGTGGTTTCCACAGAGCAGGGATTGAGGCGGACACATGTGGTCGCTACAGACGCAGAGAGAGAAAAACTCTTCATGGGCGGCCTCTGCGACAAAGTCGGTACTCGGCAAAGACATGATTGACCAGTTTTTCGTTGGGCTAACACCCTCTCCACCTGCTCGCTGTCATTTTGCTTGGCCACCTCTCCCCTCCTTCTCTCCGTCATTCACTCTATGCCTGCCTGTTGCTGTGCGTTACCTCGTGTGTCGCCGCACAGAAGCACGTCTCTTGAACAAAGCAGCTGCTGTCATCACACGCGCCACAAATACAATGTCAGCGTCTTCCGAGGCAGCGAAGCTGCAAACACCGCCACAGCAGCGGCAGGTGCACTACATATCTGATAACGTGTACTCACTCGGAACTCTTAGTTGCGCCGTCTGTGGCCAGACCTTCCCGATTCACACGAACGCGTGCCAGCGCAGCACCTGCGGCTGGTGCGGAACTCTGCACGAGCCCGGCACGCACTCGGCGCTTCAGAAGCATCATCGCGCCATGCGCAGGACAAGCGATGGTGTCAAAACGAGCAGCAAGATGTGCTCCCTGGACACCAGCGCTGCTCTCTTCTTCACCGAGAAGGAAGTGACCGCCGCAGTGGAATACATTCGCCAGACGCTGGGTGGCACGTCGCCCTTTGGGGCAGCTCCCGGCGCCGTTGGTGGAGCCAAGAGTGCCGGCATTACCGAGGTGGATAATCGCATTATTGAGGAAGCCTTCTGCGAGACGTGCGGTGTCCACCGCCCCTGCAAGACCTTTGCCCGGCAAACGCGTAGCGCGGATGAGGGTCAGACAATTTTCTTTCAGTGCACCAAGTGCAGCTCGGAGTGGCAGCAGAACTCTTAAGAGGTCGGCCGTGACGCCCCACGGCCTCATCCCAGTTTCTCAAGTCGTCACGACAACAACGCTTAGGGGACGGAAAAGAGTTCGCGTTTGTCCTCGTGCGTTCCTCCTCCCTTTATTCTTCTCCGCTTTCGGCATCGGTGCTGGTGCATGTTTGCATGTGTATGCGTGTGTGTGTGCGTCTTTTCTGTGCGATCAACGTCTCCTCCGTAACTGTGGCTAACAGGATTCTCAACCTCCCAATATGTCGCCGTCAGAGTGATCATGCCCCATCACATCACCTCTTGTCGTCTCTGAGCAAGACTAGAAAGCGAACCTCTTTTATTGAGGGCGGTGTCTATTGGGGGACGTCTACGAGATCACTTCGCCCCGTCTGCCTCCCTCTCTTGCCGTTGTGAGTCTGCATATGTACAACGCGGCACTCGTTCCTCTCTGCTTATACTTGTCCATGCACTTCTTTCTTGACCTTGCGTCTGTGGTACTTTGTATGTGTGTGTGGGGGGGGGGGGCAACTCCTCTCTCGGATGTGTCGCTCACCTGCTCGAATGCACACGCAGTGGCGATTGCGTGGTGCCAAGCGCTGGTGCTTACTCTACCCTGTGAGTTTGCGAGAGTGTCGTGGTGGCCGACGCTGCAGTTTGAACCTGTGAGTCGCTGCGCTGCTTCATCGCGAAGATACGAAAGCGAGAAAGCGCGCGTTGAGGAGGTCTGCGCAGTTTCGTGTTTTTTTCTCTTTCTCTCACTCTAGGTCATCTGACAAGAAAAGGGTCTAACATAAGCGACTTTAGACTCCGATGGTGCTGGCTGGTGAATCTCGCACAGCCTCGGCGGCTGCGCAGAAGCCAGCTGCGGCTTCAACACTTTCTCCGTACCCGCCGCATCCGGCTGGGGGCGTCGGCGCAAGCGCCATGACAAAGAGCGCCACGCAGGCTTCCTCCACAGCTTCGCCGGCGGCGGCTAACGCGGCTTCAGCAAAGGAGGCGTCCAGCACGATTGGTGATCTTGCCGCCACGACGGCGCCGGTGGAGTGCTTGCTGCAGATCGGCCAGCCGAGCTTCTCCACGCAGCTCGACTTCATTAAGGTAAACCGCGCGGTGGCCTCTCTGGAGCGCGCGGTGGAGCGACTAGAGCTGCTCAGCCTTCTAGATGCCGCCGGCCCCACCCCAGGTATGGAGGGAAGCCACCAAAATGCGAATGGCACGAGAACTGCTTCGAGTGCGATAGCTGTTGCTGCGGCGTCGACAGCCAGCTTTTATCCGCACAACTCATCGCGTGGACCCGCCGTGCTGGCGGGCGTCGCCCACGACGCGAGCGTCGCCACCGCGCAGAAGGTGGCGGAGGTGCTGGCAGTCACTCAGCAGCAGCGTGGCTGCGGACGCGCGTCGGTGCTCGAGTTGCTCGCGGAGCTGCGGGTGTTGGAGCGCCGCTACGGGGAGCTGTTAACCCAGGATCAGCCAACCGTGCTCCTCCACCCTGGGGAACCGCAGCTGCATCCCAAGTGCTTCGCACACGTTCGCGACCCCTCGAAGGCGGCTTTGCAACGGGAGCTAGCCTTGGTGTCTAACCGACTTCGAGATACGAATCGTCTCCTCTGTACACAGCTACAGGACAACCCTCAAGACGCGGACAACTGGGCCAAGGTGTGCAATGGACGACGGGAGCTGACGGCGTTACTGAAAGAGGCGATCAAAGAGCTGACCGTGGGATACAAGGAAGCCCTGCAGACCCAGCAGCTCCGACAGCAGCAGCACCAGGCAAACGCTGTCCTCGACGGTGGTCTTCGGCAAAGCATCGCCCAGACCGGCGTCGGCGAGGACGCTCACTTCGGTCATGTGGCATTCAACGGCGCTGGTGCCTTCGGGCTCGCCCGGAGCGACAGTAGGCCATCTTCCACGGTCGGCGGTGGTGCCGTCTCCACCGAGAGCGGGTCGCGGGCCTCCGTCTTTCTCAAATGCTTTGGCAGCAATTTGCAGCGACCTCGCGTGTCGCGAGTGGTACAGCAGGGGCCGCGCATCCCGCTCTCTTCGTCTTACCAGCAGTTCGCCGTGAAGATTCTGCAGGAAGAGGCGTCGCAGCGCTGGGCGGATGATGTGCTGGCCAAGGAGCGCGCGCTAAATCAAAACGTGAAGCAGCTGCAGGTGGACCTTGTGCGTGAGCGTGAGCTGAAGGACAAGGAGGTTGCGGAACGCCTCGCCCGCATCTCGGCATTGAAGGTAGAGCTGCACAAGCTAAAAACTGCCTTGCAGCAGCGCAGTGAGGCAGCCAAGGCCTGCGGTGAAGCGGCCACTGAAAACCTTCAGCGTGAGGGCGCCGCCGAGGTGCGGGACGTGAGAAAAGCGATACAGCAGGATGAGCAGCTGCTCTCCATCGGCGCCACGACGCACGAAGTGTTTAGCGCGTACCTACACGAACGCACTACCGCAATGGACTCGTTGGCTGGCGAGTGGGAAGCCAAGACGCTCCATGAGCTCAAGAAGAAGGAGGCAGCAAAAATCGACGCGGAGGGGAGTCGCCAGGCGTGTGCGCAGCGTCTCACAGACCTCGAGCACGAGCGAGACGCTCAGCAGGAACTCAAGGGGCAGCGCGACTCTGCGCAAAAGGCAGAGGAGGACGCACGGAGGCGAGCTGAAGAGCAGCGGGACGCCGAGTACGCGGCAGCGTCGGTGCTGGAGGCCGCGCTTAAGGCCATGATGACGCGACAAACCATCAGCAAGCTACAGAAGAGCTCCAAAAAGAAAAAGAAGAAGGCGGCAAGCTAATCTGGAATACGAGACTGCCCATGCTATCCACACGCGTCATCCCTGTGCGCTTGTTTTCTTCTGTGAGTCTGCGTGTGCTGTGTAGAGCGTGTATGCCACAGTTGCAGTAGCAGCGACAGCATCCGCAGCAAGTGCCTCTGAGCCACGGACACGTGACGAGCACATCCATGTAAATAAGGTGGTTCTCTTGTTTTTCTTTTGCTTTCCTCTTGCAACGTATGTACATGCACCCCTCTGTCCTCTCCATCGCTGTTTTTGTGTGTGTATGTGTTGTTGCGGCCATTGTGCTGGTGCTGCGCGCACCTACGACTGGTTATCGGGGGGATGGAGGGAGGGAGAGAGGTTTGCGGCAGATACGTGTGTCTGTCCACCTTGGCCCTGCGTACGTGCGTGTGTGTGTGTGTGTGTCTTGGCGTATTGTCTGTGTCTGTTGACGAATATGCAGGCACATATGCACACAAGACGCCTCCCACATACCAGCAGTACACACAGAGCGAGAGGTGGATTGCTCTGCCCTTTTTTTTTTCGCGTGCGTCGTCGTCGTGCGCAGGCTAACGGGCACTGCAGCAAAGCGCGTGAGGCACGTATATCGGGCGCTTCCTCTTCGTCCCGCACTGAAGGCTGTACCGGAGGCGAGGGTGAGCACAAACGATTCTACACGCATATGAGCACTGACGGCGAGGCCCAGACGCCCTCATGCCCACGAGGCAGCGACGCTGTTCTGAGGGCCGTCGCTTCGAGGTGTCCGTGGGGCGTAGTCGGTGGGGGTGGGAAGAAAAGGGGGGTGCACCACGTCCGCTGTCAAACAACAGCGCACCTGGCGTGCCCCTCTGTTTGCAGAAGGGCACACTCCCCCACATGAATGCGCATTCTTATCTTTGATCTCTGACTTGGTCCCGTTCGCCCTCGCCCTTCCTGCAACGATCGCTACCTGTGCATGGCAGAGGTTGGAGGCGGTCATCATCAAGCACCGACACGCATAGGTGCACACTAACGTGTCGGACAAGCACATCAGCAGGTGTGAATTCGCTGGAAACAATAGCTTGTCTCCTCGCGCCTGAAAGTCGGTGCTGTTCTTTGTTCTCACAGCAGCACGGCTCTCCGTTGAGAGCGCCTCTTCACGTACGCGGAAGCATGTCCAAGGACAAAAGGCCTCGCCTGGCAAAGAAGGCCGGCAAGGCATCCAACAGAAAACGAAAGCGGGTAACCTCTTTGCCGACTGCGGCGCCCGTTCACCGGGCCCCTCGGATGCAACATGCGGAAAGCACACCCGCTGCCCCCAAGTCCATTGAAGACGTTGCTCGTCTGTTCATCGGGGTGGGCAAAAGCAGCAGCAACGGTGACGAAGCGTACGCGAGCACGGAGAGCATCAGCCTACAAATAAAGAGGGCAAAGGCCTCTATGAGGCGACTCCGCGAAGGCGCAGCGAACGGGGCAGGGGAAAGGAACTCACCGATGAAACGGCAAAAACGTTCCACAACCGGTACACTGTCGTCTGCGACCACGAACAACACGATGGCGTTCGAGAGGAAGGCGCGCAGGCAGCCAAAAGTGGCGGAGCGATATGAGGATGATGAAGACGACGAGGAGGATGTCGAACTGTCAAAGGCTGTACAGGCACAGACGCTGAGCTTCCTGCAGCACTTGAACTCGAAGAGTAGCAAAGCCTTCTGGGGGCTGCGCGACGTCGCGCAAGGTAAGTTATCCGCAGCAGCAGCCACGACTGCCACGTCATCCTCGTCCCAACTCCCGTCATTCTCGAGAACGAAGGCTGCGAAGGGCAACGCCAAGGGGGCGAAGAAGGTGGCAGATGACGGAGAGCAGCTATGGCGCGTTGGTGGCCCGTACATCTCCAGTGGCCAGGCCGATGACACCGATGAGAGTAAGCGGGAACGCGGCCGCACCAGCGACTCCGAATCGCAGAGCTCCACGAGCAGCAGCGAGCCGTCCTGGGTGACGGACAGCAGCGAAGACGAGAACTACGACGAGGCGGAAAGCGCTCCAGTCGCCGCTGGCGCCACGAGCCGACGCAATGCCGCGGAGCCGCTAAAGCGAGGCGGCGGTGGTGGCCGCCTATTCCAGGGCGGCGGCGATGGCGTCTGGGACGAAGATTGATTTGACGACGGAGGCATGGGCGAGCGCCTTTAGAAAGACCAGTATATGCTCTGCTGGTGGGCAGAGAGTGAAGAGCATATCTGTACGTGGGTTCGGAAAGCTTCCATGCACCGCTGTGTGACTGCTTCCTGGCTGGTATCGACTACCGGGCCGCATTACGCACAAAAAAGATGGCGCACGGATGTGCTTCAGAGAAGAGAGGTGTGTGCGACGGCAGATGGATTGGTAAAGAGCGGCAACTTTCCTGTCTCCTGCCCAGTCATTCCCGCGTAGCTGTACAGCGTGGAGGCGCAACACGCACATTACAAAGAGTAGTGTGCCTCATGTAACGAGTGATACGCTTGTCGCTTTCACATCGGGCATGCACGTGCGTGGGCGTTAGCGTGCAGCCTTGCTTCTCCTCCCTCCCTCTCCTCTCTTATGTTGGCTTGCCAAACTCCATTCATGGCTGCTCCGCTGTCGGTTTTTCTCGTTTCTTTTTTTTTTTGCATCGCCACTCCTTCAACTCCCTCTGTCCTTCTCATTTTATTTTTGGCACTACACATCGGTCACTTCCTCCCTCACCCTCCCAAACACATACACCCACGCACGTGCATGGAACGCCAGTGCTTCCTATCGACATACACACTCTCAAAGACGAGTGGTCCCGTCATTACCCGCACACCCCACTATCATTTTTCTTTTGCAGTATTATCTCTCTTATCCCTCACGGAGGTATTTCTCGCTCGCATATAAACACGCGTGCCTACCGCCCCCCTAACCCACTCCATACACACAAACACTGCCGCACGTCCTCTGAAGCATGTCGTCTCCCAGCAGCTTCAAGAAGCTTCAGGTCGTCTCCCTCTCCAAAGACTTCCGCAGCTCCACCTCCGTCGTTGAGGCGCAGCTGCCGGAGGAAGTGCCGGAGGGGATGGTTCGCGTGTCTGTCAAGTACGCCGGCGTCAACGCGAGCGACTTGAACTTCACGAATGGTTCGTACCTCAAGAACGCGCGGCCACCCTTCGACTGTGGATTCGAGGCGGCCGGCACAGTGGTGAAGATCGGTGCCGGTGTCGCGAACGTGAAGGAGGGTGACCCCGTCGTGCTAATGCAGTACGGCTGTTTTGCTGAGTTCCTCGACGCACCTGCAGAGATATGTATACCAGTGCCAGAGTTGAAGCCTGAGTACATTGTGCTCCCTGTCAGCGCTCTCACGGCCGCCGTCGCGCTTGGCGAGGTGGGTCGCGTAAAGAAGGACGACGTGGCGCTGGTGACGGCGGCGGCCGGTGGCACGGGCCAGATCGCGGTGCAGTTGCTCAAGCACGTCTACGGTTGCACGGTGATTGGCACCTGCTCCTCCGAGGAGAAGGCCCGGTTCCTCAAGAGCATTGGCTGCGACCACGTTATCAACTACAAGACGGAGAGCCTTGACAGCCGCCTGCACATGCTTTGTCCGAAAGGCGTGGATGTCGTCTACGAGTGCGTTGGCGGCCAGACTTTCAACGATGCCGTCCGCCACGTCGCCGTGCACGGCCGTGTTGTGATCATCGGCTCCATTTCGAGCTACAAGAGCGGTGAAGCGGTGCCCTTTTCGCACCCCAGCGGCACCTCGATGACGATGCTGCTCCTAACCAAGTCTGCGTCCCTGAACGGTTTCTTCCTTCCGCAGTTCTACGACGTCATCCCGAAGTACATGGCAAGCCTGCTGCAGTACCTCAAGGCCGGCCAGGTCAAGCTCTTCGTGGACGAGAAGGTGTTTCATGGATTGAGCAGTGTCGCAGACGCCGTTGATCATCTGTACTCGGGCACGAGCTGCGGCAAAGTCTTGGTTGAAATCCAGTAGTGCCGAAGGAGAGTGCGAGCGCTGCATCGCATGCGCCGGTTTTTGTAGGGGAATTCGGCTGCCAGAGAAACGGCGGGCGGTAGAGGAAAAAGGAAACGGGCTGCCGTTATTTCGGTGTGGATGTGTGCGTGTCCGTACACCAATCGGCGAGGTGAAAAAAGGCGGAACAAGCCCGTCACGGCAATCAAAAGCGCATAGACAACCTGCGTCCACGCTCTCGTCGCCCCCGCATTCCCCTCGACCGACGTCTGTGGCGTTAACGCGCGCGCACCATGGCACTCCAGTCTAGCGCTCCCCTTCCCTCCCCTCAACCTTTTCAACGCGCCGTCTCTGCGCCTTCCCTCCTCCTTTTTGCTCACTTTCTGGCTCTTCTGGACTTGCGCTGGTCTGCGTGCGCGTTTTCGCGCATACTGTTGTAGCAGCTGTGCCGGTCCCTGAGTCTTGCGTGCGCATGTGCGTGTGTGAACCTTTTCTTTCTTGATTCATGGGCGCACGTGCACACCGTGATGCATCTCGTGTCCTCTCTTGTCATTTCTCTTGTTCGTGTTTTGCGATTACGGTCGTTCGATATCTGCACCACCGCCAAACCAAAAGGGTGCCGACCAACGCGCCCCCGTGGCCCCTCCATGTCTTTCCATATCGGCTTGGGGCACGCTCTCTCGTTTGTCCGCACTCTTGTTTGCTGCAGCACTCTGTCTCTTTTTCTCCCTCCCCACAATCTCTGTTACCGTGGGCATGAGAGGACCGGCGCGATACGGGTTGTAAGCGAAGCGGCACACGTGTGCCAAGAGTGACCCCTAGCGGAGATCGGCACTGCAGACGGCGAGGGTGCACAGATGTCATGTGTCGTTGCACGAGAGCGAAGAAGTGTCACAAAGGGTGGGTGAGGCTAGCGATGGGCACGGGTGCCCGAAAAAGCACAAGACAAGATCAATGCACATGTTTTCGGAGAAAGAAACAGCTAGGGTAGGTTGAGCAAGTGCGTCGCTTCTCTTTAAACGGTGAGGTAGTGGTGTCAACACTGAGGGCGTGCTCCTGGGGTGAGCGACATGTGTCCCTTCGAGCACCGCAGGCAGCGTGCAGGCTGCAATGCGTTCGCGCGATGGTGCCTTTTTTGGCCGCCGCTTTCGCTTTCGCCAGCCCCTCTCTCCCTCACTTCCTCTCTGACAGCACCCGAGCACCAATCGCGCGACCGTCAGCGTTACTTTAGCAGTCTTTTCGGTGCACGGCATCGCGCTCCCCCCCTTCTGCCCTTCCTTTTCGTCTTTTGTTTTGCCGCAGTTTTGCCTCCCTACACAGCAGCCCTGTGGCATCAGCGCGTGCGCCGAAAGGAGGCAAAACGAACAATTCGCCGTCGCTTGTTCCCTGGTGCGGATTCAGACGGTTGTCGTGTTGCCTTTTTTCCCTCTCTCAGCCCTAGCCAGGAATACCACGCTATCGTTGTCGTACAAAAGCACACCCACCCGCAGAAGAAGGGAGTGAGTGGGGAAGGTGCACTGGAAGAACGGCACGCGTACCCCTACATAAGCTCGAAACACTGTAATAACCACAGCAATAGAGAACACATACACATAACACGCACACGCACCTTTTTCTGCCATTTTCATACATCATTGGCGCACGCCCGCCTTGATCTCCCGATTCGTTTCCGCTGTCCTTGGACGCACTAACGCCGATGGAACACGCCGAAGCACCCTCTCACTCACGCATACGCTCCGTCGTCTCCACACGTCTCTTGTCATTCCCCGTCGCTGAAGTATCCGTAAAAAGCCGCTGGTGTCGGCATCTTCGATGAAAATAGCGGTGGGAGAAGCAAACAGGTATGCAGAAAAAAAAGGACAAAAAGGGGAAGTGAATCGAGTTGTCACAGGCTGGATGATCTGAACTCGCACATCCGTGGAAAAGGTGGCCAACTATAATGGAAAGTGCGCGCACAGGCTAAAGGGAGCATCGTTATCGGCATTCGCCTGTCTTCCGTTACTCTTCGCATTTGTTTCGCCTCTTTTGAGTGCTTTCCTTTTTTTAATGCTTTCTGGTGCACCGGTACGCAACACAAACTGCCTCTATCTTGCAGATGTATACGCACACGCACACACCATACACTCACCAACTCGCTCCTTGTCCGTTCTTCCCTTCCCCGTCCACTGCGGACAGTGATTAAGGGTGGTTTTGTCTGGTTTTTGTTTGTTTCGCTTCGCATTGTGTGTGTGTGTGTGTCCCTACGTGTTGCAGCTGAACTCACTGCCTCTTATTAGTATCTATTTAGTGTCTCTGCGCAGCACAGAAGCTCTTCCTCGACTCGCACAAAAAAGGAAAAGAGGATCGTTTCTTTTCTTTTTGGCGTGTGTGGGAGGTGTGGGGTGGGGGGCTCCCTTTAGAACCATCATGACTCTTGGGCTGGTAGAATCGTCCCGCAACGCGGCCTTCGCGGTCGCTGCGCACGCGCCGGTGCTGGGACTCATTCTGCTTGGCAGCATCGTGGCATATGTTGGTACCATGCGCTACATCCCAAATGTGGCGAGGACGCTCTTGGAGCGCAACATCTTCGGCATCGACATTAACAAGAACACGGAGGAGCAGCGCCAGAAGTTTGCTGCGAAGCGCCGGGCCGGTCAGACAGAGGAGAAGGAATTCCAGAAGCAGGCGATCCCAGAGTCTCTCGGCATCCTCGTAGGTGCCGTGTACCTTTCTGTGGTGATGGTGCTCACCGTGTGTCTCCGGTTTCTCGGCGCCGCTGGTGAAGGGTCAGACAACCCTTATGCATCTCTTCCGGGCCCCTTGATGACCATCACCCTCATGCTTCTCTTGGGCTTCGTTGATGACGTGCTGGATGTGAAATGGCGCCACAAGATCATCCTCACGACGCTCGGCTCGCTGCCTCTCATCATGACGTACGACGGAAGTCTATCCGTGCTGATGCCGTGCGTGTTCGGTCGCTTCGGTCTGCCCACCATGAACGTAACGAAGAAGTGGCTTCTTGGCCTCGCTGCCAGACAAGGCGAACCGACGACCACCTTTCGCGTCACGGCACCCTCGACGTGGTTCTCCTACGTTGTCAACCACCGCTCCTACGTGAAGGTCTCCGAAAGCGGCACAGCGTTGATCTACCTCGGTCCCGTCTACCTCGTTTACTTGTCCATGCTGTGCATCTTCTGCACCAACAGCATTAACATTCTCGCCGGCGTCAACGGTGTGGAGGTGGGGCAGAGCATTGTGATCGCAGTCGCGTCTGTTGTGTACAACCTATTCCAGATGCGCCTCGAAAGACAGGCGAGGCCGGCCTTGCGCAGCGTCGACGCTGCGGCGGCAGATGCACGCGACATGACGAGCGACCATCAACTGCGCGCGCTGCTCTTGCTGGGCCCTTTCATCGGTGTGAGCCTGGCCCTCTGGCGCTACAACCGCTACCCCGCCCGCGTCTTCGTGGGAGACAGCTATACCTACTTTGCCGGTACCGTGCTGGCGGTGTCCAGCATCACCGGCGTGTACAGCAAGACACTGCTGCTCTTTTTCGCGCCGCAGGTGTTCAACTTTATCATATCACTGCCGCAGCTCTTCAGCATTGTGCCGTGTCCGCGCCACCGCGTGCCAACGTGGAACCCGCGGACGAACTTGTTGTCGAACAGCCACAACTATACCATCCTCAACGTTGTCCTCTACCTCTTCGGCGATATGCACGAGGAGAAGCTGACGTGGGCGATCCTCAAGTGTCAGGTCATCGCCTGTGTTTTTGGGTTCGTCGTACGGTACGTGTTGAGCTCCTTTCTCTACGATGAAGTGCGCTAGAGACAGGTTGGAAGGACGCGCAAGAGAGGCCACGCATTGTGCAGTCGAGTGTTTGTTGTTGTTTCTTTTTTGCCTTCACCTCTGTGTGTGCGGATGTCGAGTGCCCTGGACTGGTGCACATTGCGGCTCGAGAAGACTCGCAGATGGGGTGAAACGAGGACCGTCTCTACGCCGATATTGTGAGCATGCGTGCAGCCGTCCCATCCGACGCTCCTCCGCCTCGAATGCGCAGGACTACGCTTTTGTTGCGTGGTCCTGCCGTAAGGAAGCAGATGTATTCCGTGGCTGCAGTGAGAACTGTGGCCCATGCACTGCTGGCGTGCACCCTGTGCATAAAGGGGGAAAAACACGCAAACATACTTTCTACGAGCGCTCTCCTTTTCTGCAGGGGCGGGACGCAAAAGAAAGCGTCTCAGTGGCTGGCGTCTGTTTTCGCTTTTCTTTTCTGGATGGCGCCAGCGTTGGCTGCCACCTATCTGCCCCTTGTTTCGCCATGGTGGATTACTTTCCTGAAACTCCTCGCCTTTCCGTCTTTATGCATCGGTGTGCTTGCGTATGGGCATGCATGCATATCTGGGTTCCTGTGTCACGGTTTGCTTCTTCGTGCTCTCTCCCTACTCGTATCCCTTGGTGTGTGCGTCTCCGCCACCTAGACGTGCTGTGTGGTGTTATTCGGCTCGTGAGTGTGTGTGCTGGGTTTTGCTTCCGTGGCGCGTCCGCCACAACTTCACCCCGCATCCTCCCTTCTACCTCTTTACTTTGTGGGTGCGTGTACGTGATGCGCCATCGGGTGCGAGCAATCGCGGGCAAAAAAACCACTATCACGCACACGCATACTGATCACGTGAAAAAGGAAATTCGCAGCACCTTCGGTCACGCTTCCTACAAGCAGACCCTAATGACAGATCGCTGACGCACGTTCATAGATTAGTACACAAGACATCAGCACACCAATACACACAGTAACTCCATAGAACTCATACAGCGCAAGAAGTTGCTGCTCGCCTCGCTTTTATCATCTGTCCAGTATGTCATCAACGCGAGATGGGGCTGGCGGCGGCGGCGGAAGTAGCAGCAGCCGCGGTGTCGGCCTCGCGGTCGGCTCCTTCGCAGATGAATGGGCCTTCAACAACTACCACGTGTCCTCCTTCATGGCGATGGAGATGCCGGCGACAATTGTACCTCGGTTTGTGATGGACCGTGTCGACTGCCTTGGTGGCAGCTACGGGCCCTTCGCCCCAAACTACCCCATCGACGTGCCACTCTGGCTCGCCCTCTACTTGCGACAGACCAACACGTGTGCGATCCAGCCGCCAGACTACCTCCGCGTGGAGTATTTACGCGACGTCATTGAGCGAGAGCGGACCAACGATCAGGGCTTTGAGAGCCTGCCCTTCTACTTCTTCGAGATTGCTAAGAAGTTGACGGAGCGGGGCGGAGGTAGTAGCGATGGTGGCGGCGGCTCCGACGACGGGGACACAATTCCGCACGCGGTGGAAGTCATCCGTCTTGTCAATGAAATACACGCGATGCGGCAGCAGAAGCTCAAGAATCTCATGACAGTCTTTGAGGCGGAAGGGTCACCCATGTTCATTCCAGGCGTCTTGCTGACGAACATCGTTTGCCATGAGCTGCACTTTCTGCGAGCCAGCTTTGGGATCGTGCTGCAGCAGGCCGCGTCGATGGAACGACAGCGGCAGCAGCTGATACGACTGCCACCCGTCTCCGCCGCCACTCCAGGTCGCTTGCCCTCTACCGTGGGTCGGACGACGCTGACGAGTGGGATGAGCACTGCGCGCACGACCACGACACTGTCTTCTACAGGCACACCGGACGTCGCCACGACGGCGATGGACCTCACCTCTAAAATGGGCTCTGACAGCTTCATACACGATGGCGTTGCAAACTCGCAAATATCAGCGTTGACGGCCGCAACATCGATGACAACGGCGATGGCCGTGAGATCGGATGGTGGACCTCAGCCCACTGCGACAGCGGACGTGGCACCGCTGGCGCAGCCCGCAGTGAAAAAGCGTCGCACCCTACGGCAGACGTAGCGGTAGTGCTCAGGCGAAGGAATGCGCGCACGAAGGGCAGCATAAGCTAGGGAGGAGTGTTTGTCAGTCTCCGAGTCACTATTGTGGAGTTCAGAGCATCATATACGTACTTGACGTCTGTGTGGTGCGCGATGGGTTGTTTTTTTGTTGTCTCCTTGTCTCCCACCCCTGCATGCACAGCCGGAGAGTAAAGATATCCGCTAACGTCAGCCACGAGAGCTAGGCGGGACATCCAGTGCCTCCCTGCAGGCGTGCTTGAGCCCGTCACCTCTTGACCGTTCTCGATGCGCAGATTGGTGGAGTGAGACACAAAAAAGCACCGTTTTGGTGTTGCCTAGCAGAATCGGGAACGTGGATGTCAACGCGCAATCGACGCACACCTTCCGCGGTGCGTTCAGCTTCTCTTTCCTGCCGCTCTTTCGACCTCTTGCCCCCCCCTCTTTGTCTGTCTTCTCCTCCTCCCTCGCCCTCCCTCCGCTGGTGCTGCACCCTTGTGCTTCACTCAGCTGTGCGCTGTATCGATTGAGGCGGGCCCGCAAACGGACTGGTAGGTCGGCGAAGAAGAAAGAAAAAAAAGGAAAGGGGGATAACAAAGCATCACCGAGACGGGCCAGCAGCTCGAAGGTCGTCTCCACATCGCTCCATCTTCCTCCTCCCTTTTTGAAGGCACGTCTGCATCACAACGACAAGGCTGCGCAACACGAAGAAAAAAGGATCAAAAACTCACACGAAAGGCAGACGTCTTTTTTCCCATAAAAAGCGCGACTAGGAGAAGTGCTTATCTGCCTCTCTTCCTCCTCCCCCCTCCCCTCCCCCCTGGCACGCACACACGCACTCCATCACACAACAAAGCGCAGCCCTCCTTTCATCCATCTCTCCTCTTGCCCTCTTCCCCCGTACTGCTCCGTTCTCTCTTGTGCCTTCCGTAAGCGTCTTTTCATATCTTCCGTTTATATATATATATGTGTGTGTGTGTGTGTGTGTGCGTGTCTCTCTGTTTTCTCGTGTGCTTACGTTATTCACACCTTTCCTCTCTTTCTCCTTTCCCTCTACTTCCCTCACATCTCTCCTCCTTGCGTTTCTGTCGAGCTTTCTCTTGCGCGCCTCTGCATTTTTTTTTGTTCCTCGCATTCTGTTACTCTTCTCGTGTGCTTCAAGTCGGTCCGCCTTGTTTGTTGTTTGTTTCGCTATCGGCGCACTTGTCCCGTTCGCTCATTCTCGCCATTGTCGCAGGAGCGCACGCTCCCACACACGCGACAACACCGGCTCACTTCACTGCAGCTGCTGACTCTTCGATCTGGTTCCATGGTTAGGTGCATCTCTCAAGTCCTAATCTTGTTGCCGCTCCCCCTTTCTCGCAGCAGCAGGTATTTGTCGACGCCGTTACGACCCATAAAATCTAGAAAACGAAAATCGATACACACAAGCTTGGAGAGGCCGAAGAGGCGAAAGAGCGAGGCATACGCTTTACCCGTGCCCGCTCCCATGTTTCGCAAACGCGGCTCCTCTAAGGAAATGGAGCCGGAGGTGGTGCTGCTGCTGCGCCACCAATCTCGCTACCCCGGAGACCTTCTTCAAGGCGTCGTCATTGTCGATATACCTTTTCCGAGCGACATCCTCGCACTAGAGGTGCGGGTCTGCGGAGATGAGCGGTCCATTCTGGGCGGGCTGTTTGTGACCGACAAAAACCCGGAGGCACGCAAGACGACCTACTATGAGCAGTTCATCACGCTGAGGGGCGTCGATCATGATCTGCTGGATTCGAAGCGCTCGCTGCGGAACTGCCGCCGCATCGCTGAGGCACAGGGGGTCCGAACAGGGTTCAAAAGTGCGCCGCATCGACAGTCATTGCCTGCAGGCGACGTGGTGCCGGAACTCTCAGCGTCCGTGATCCAGAACGCTTCGGAGGCGGCGGTCCATCTCATCCCCGGCACCTACTCGTATCCGTTCTCGCTAGTCCTTCCAGACAACCTGCCCGCATCATGTGAGCTATATCGCGGGCGCGATGGCCGCTGCGTGCTGCGCTACCACGCCGTCGCCTCGCTCATCATGACAAGCGGTAAGATCCACACCTCCGAGGCGCGACTCCGCATGAACCCGCTGCCGGTGCAGGTGCAGCGCTGGTATCAGCTGCACGAAGATGAGCAGCAACTCTGCGAAGCTGCGGAGGATGGCGGCGATGCATACTACAATGAGACTGAGTCTCGTGCTGGTGTCCTATCACGCCTCATGTCCTCGGCTGGTACAATGCGAGCGGATAAAGCGGAGTGGGATTCTGAAATCGCACATCAGCGACGCATACGTCACTATCGCCAGTTTCCCGAGGACCAGCTCATGCTGGAGGCTGCCGTCTACGCAGAGACAGCTGGCGAACGTGCGGAGAGAAAGAAACGCCGGGCGTGCGAGCGGAACGCCAGGGAAAGAGGCTCGCTACTAGTGGCGGCCGAGACTACGGCTGTGACGAATGGTAGCGCAAGGATACTGCAGAATCAACGGGAGCAGGAAGATGCGGAGAACCGGTCCGTGGACACCAAGGATGGTGCTGCCGGCGCGGCGAACGAGTCGGATGACGCCGCAACTGCCAAGGTGTACGACTTTGGGCCGGAGGCCCCCTCACCTACGGCGGCAGCGAGTATTAGAGGCGAAGAAGAGTATGGCAACGGCAGATTCCACATCAACAGCGGAGGGACAAATGTGGGGCGTCGCAGAGCGCTCGAGAATAGGGGTAAGAAGAAGCGGTATCATCATTCTCACGAGAGGGACGCGATGGACTCGCCGGCCCACACTGCCATGGTGGAGAACAACGTGGATAAACTCACATTCACGCCGCCCGGGGGAGAGCTTCCGGCGCCCATGGCGGTGCGGCACGTCAACCAAACGGAGGCCGTCTCGCACGAGACGGCGCACGGAAGCAGCGAGGAGGAGAGGGAGGGGAGGCAGTCCCGCAGCGCGCACCCACACCGCCGCAGCAGCCGCTTCCAGCCGCCGCCTTGGAACCAGGGGTTTTCCATCAGCCTTCGAAGTGGGTTTCTGCGCACAGGCAAGGTGAGGGTTCTCCTCTCGCTCCGCAGCCCGTTAGTGACGGTCGGTATTGGCAAGGTTGGCGCGACCATCCTCATTGACAATTCCGATGGCAGCGGGGCAATCTCACGCGTCAAGTACTCCCTTGTCACGCAGTGTTACATCCGCACCAAAACAGAGGTCTACAACTTCCCGGTCGACACAGTGGAAACGAGCTCCGACATTAGTGTGGAGAAAGGGAAGGTGGTGAAGTTGCCAGAGGTGGAGCTGCCGGTACCGAAGTCGACACCCCTCACCATGCTGACAGAGGGTATGGGCACCCTCACTTTCCTGAGTGTACGGCTCTACGTGAGCACCGCCCTTAAGACGTTCTCGAGGTCTGTGGCGACGGAGGTGGTGCTCGTGTCGGGGCAGGATGTACTCAACTGTAGCCGCCGCCTGCTTCGCTGGACGTGCTTCTTCCGCCGCCGCAACGGTGAGGACGCCCGTGACTTCACCTTGCGCCCGCCCACGATCAACCTCTCTGAGAAGAACTCTAAGCTGCGCATCATCGACGGCAGCACCAGGGGTGCCGCCAGGGAGCAGCTCGGCCCCTCGCTGCAGAGAGACGATTCAGACACGTCCACCATGGCAGCATCTGCGGTGAGTCGCTCTATGCGCATCCTGCGCACGAGCCAGCGCATCTCCAAGGCGGCGCCACCCATCGACGTGCGGCTGCTGGCCAAAACGCTGAACTACGAAGAGGCCCTCTTTGTGCCGCGCGATGACGACGACGGGTCGAGCTTCCCGCGGCATGTGGATCCCTTGGCGGGGCTCAATCCGTTTGTAGCTCCGGCCAGCGACGTCATAAGCAACCTGGCAGAAGGTGACAACTACGAGACGCTGTGTCACTAGTGCGGCCCGCTAGCTGGCGTGCATGGACGGTTTTCGAGCTTGCGGAGAGGGGGGAAGGAGGCGAGGCGCTCGAGCTGTGGTCGCCGCCGATGCTCTACCGTGTGGTTATTCGTCCCTCTTCCCCCTCTTTCGCCTTGCTTTCCGATTACAGCACGCGCTCTATCGCGCGCACGGGTTGCGGTGCAGGAGGCGTCGCTCGCCCTCCTCATATTCTCTGTTTCTTGACCTCTTGCTGGAGCTGCTGCTGCCTCTTACTTTCTGTTTCGCTGCTCGCGCTTTTGGTTTTGTGTGAACGTGCTTTTGCATCATATCTCCTTCTTTTCTCCGCCGCGTCGAGTCTACTCTGCTCAGCTTTCTCCTCCCCCCTCCCCCACTCTCTCCTTCTTCGCCTTCTGCACGGGATGCGTGTGTACAACAGGAGGAAGAAGCAAGCAAAAAAGGAGCACACAGGAAGAGCGGCGGTGCGTGAGGGGGGGGGAGGGGCAGAAAAAAAAACGAAAAAAAAACAAGCAAATCACGCATAGCGACACGTTTTTGTTGTTGTTCTCTCTCTCTTTTCTCAGGTCGCATGGAGTAGACACTTCGTTGTGAGTAGCAAGTGATGATGGTGTTGATGGACCTCCCTGTCTTAACGTTTGGCTCTCCGTGTCTTTTGGATGCTGCTGCTGTGGATTCGGGGGAGGTTTGAGGCCTTCTGTGGCCTCATCTCTTTGCCTGCTTTCTTCGCTCCCGTCACTTTTTTTTTCGCTGCCTTGCGAGGTGCTGCCTGCCTCCACGTTGCTCTCTCTCTTTGTTGCACACGCACTCGCACTCGGGTACTCCCTCGCTGGTATACGGGGTCGCGCTGACGTCAACCTTACGCCTTTTCCTCCACGTGTTCTCTCTCTTTTCCCTTTCTGTGTCTTGCCACGCAAGCGGAACCAACAATGATGGGGCCTCGCCATCTTTTCTTTTTTCGTTATGTGTCTTACACGGCGCCTAACTGTACGGCTGAGTGTGTTAGGAGTGTGTATGTGCACGTAACCCCCTATATGAAGCGTTGATGACGCCATTTGAGACGCCTCATGCTCGACTGTTCCTGCATCCATTTTTCCCGTATCCCACGCTCGTAGATGTGTCCGCGTGCGTCCTGCAGCACCGCGCTCGGTACACCCCTTTCTTTCCTTCCCACCCTCTTTCCTTTCCTTATATATATATATTCCCGTCCTCCGCGCTAGCCATCACGCGCATGCACGAGAACAGGCGCAGCAGAGAAAAGAAGGGGAGTACAAGGGAAGAAAACGGGTCGTTAGCAAAGGCGAGCACCATCGTCGTTATGGTGCTTCAAGCGCAACAGGCAAGCCTTAAAGTGTTTGCATAGTCCCGATTCCTCCCGCTTCCATAATTTGCCTGTGCACTGCCATACTCGTATTGGGTGTTGGGCGAGAGACAGGAGCCTCTGTCGCCCCGCATGCACCATCTCACCCGCCAGCTCTTTATTTTCTCTCCTGCGTGCAGCCCATCTTTTTTTTGTTCATCGTGTCTTGTTGATGGTGAATACTTGACAGCTACTCAGATCATCAGTCATGTTTGTTTGCTTGGACTTGTCTGTGCGTGCTCTTGGAAGCCGGCCTGCATGACTTTGTGCGTATGTGCATCTCCTCTTGTGTTCTTGGCTGCTTCTCCCTGGCTCCTTCGCGGTTGTCTCTTGATGTTGTTTACGCTTGCTTTAGCGCGCACTTCGCGTGTGCGCAAAAATGAGCATGCGCTCCGGAAAGCAAAAACAAACATTAAAAACATCAAGAAACATCGCAGGCGTCGCGAAACAGTAGAGGCAGTCACATGGTCGCTGAACCGAAGGTCTTCTTCAGCACACATAAAAGCAGGGTGGTGGTGAACCGTGAGAGAGAACGCGAGGCGACGTGTGCCTCTTCCTCGGGGCAATTCAAGCTGCCTTCAAGAGCGCAGTGCACACTACACGATGTCAACACAAGGAACGTTGCGCTGAAAAGCAGCACAGCTCCTTAGCACCACAACCTTGACATACCCGTCGCGCAAGCACGAGCCTTCCTGCCCATGAGCCTCCTTTGTACGTCACCTTTGATCCAGGCTCCCCTCGGTCATGTCAGCGCGCCATCTGCTTCATGTTCCTCCTCGCTCTCTCTCGCCTCGCATACCTACCAACACACATTTGCCCCTTCCCCCTCAAAACGAAAAAGAAAAGGAAAGCGACTCCAGAGGTTCCCCGCTCGCTCTCTCCTCAGCACCACGACAGGATAAAGCGTGTCGCACACGGCGAATCGGGCAGCGAATGCGGACTGGCCTTTGTCCGTGAAAAGGCGAGCACCGTCTCTCTTTCTCTCTGCTCATCTCGGTCACCCTCCTTCTTCGGCTCAACATTTCTCTTTAGCTGGCCGGCGACGATGGAGTCCTTTGATCCGTTTCGGGTGGTGGGCTCCATCTGCGGACCTGTCCCGGTGTGCCCCACACTGCTCTACGGCACGCCGGTGCTGATGGTGGCCACTGGCCGCACCTTTCAGCTCTACAAGGGCAAGGAGCTGGCAATGATGCGCGGCGGTCCGACGTTTCAGGACACGGTTCGTGCGGTAGCACAAGCTGGTAAGTACCGCGCCGTCGCGGAGGGGCCGCGCCTGCACGTCTACGTGCACCACAAGCCCCTCTGGTCGAGCCACCATGAAGCCGCCACGAAGCCGAGCATCACACTCCTACTGGCCCAGGATGACCTCCTGTTCAGCGTTGGCGACGACAAGCGCATTGTGGTGTGGGAGCTCAAGACGGGCACAGTGCTGCAGGCGATGTTGGTGGAGAACACTGAGACGGTCACGTGCCTTGCACTGCTGACGGGGTACACGAACAAGATGCTTCTCGCGACGGCAGAGGGAACGTTGCAGCTCTGGAACTTCCGTTCTGGCGCCTGCCTGTGGTACTCCATGCGTAGCAGCGGTAGCAGTTCCGTGCAGGCGTCACGTGCCACCGCCGGCGGTGCCGCCGCCATCACGGCACTCGCTTGCAGCAGGTACAAGGACATCATCGCCTACGGCACAACGGAGGGGAAGGTTGTTGCGTGCAACGTGGCAACGGACGAGGTGATCACCACCTTCGACCATAGCGAGAGCTGTGCTGTTACGTCGCTGCTGTTTCGCACGGACAAAGACGGCCTGCTTGTGTCCGGCACGAGCCGTGGCGAGGTGGTCATCTGGGACCTCGAAAATCGATGCATGGACGGCACCTTGACCCGGTCCAAGCAAGTGCGCTCGGAGCTGGAGGCACTGGAGCGTCCTCACGTCGACGTCGTGCACTCGCTCGTCATGTTTGACTTGCCGGAGTACACGTCGTTGCTCATCACAGGTAGCGCCGACAACGCCCTCATGCAGTTCCGCTTTGACACCGTGGACGGCCTTGGCGTATTGGTGCGGGAGCGCCGTGGACACATGGGAAGCTGCACCAACGCCATCTTCTACAACACCGACCTTCTCGTTACGGCTGGCAACGACCGTGCCTTGCGCGTCACGCACGTCTTCTCCGACCGCGCATCATGGGAGCTGTCGCAGGGCAAGCTGGGCAAGCGCGGACGCGAGAAGAACTTGGGGCGGGAGGCCGTGAAGCTGCCCCCTGCCACCGCGCTTGCCGCCGCGACCACGCGCAACTACCAGTGGTCGAGTCTTGTGTCGCTACACGCCGCGTCGGCGCTGGCGTGCGGCTGGCGAATGGACACACGCGCGATGGAGTTCAAGCTATCCGGCATTCAGACCTCCGCCCACACCGCCCGCGCTCTGGCGCTGTCGGACTGCGGCAACTACGCCGTCGTCGGATACTCCAGTGGAAACGTCGCTGTTTTGAGCCTGCAGAACCGCAGTGTGCGTCACCTCTTCGACGCCGATCTCGGTGCCGATCGAGCCCATGACAGCTCGGTGGAGTGCGTCGAAGTGGCGTGCGGCAACACCGTGGTCGTGACGGCCGGGCTGGACGGCGTGATCAAGATGTGGGATCTGTGGACTGGCAAGCTGAAGGCAGCCATCCCTACCGGCCAGCCGATGACCAAGTCGTGCATGCACGAGGCATCATCGCTCTTCATTGTTGCGCAGCATTTCACCATTCGCGTCTACCATGCCAATCCCGACGTCGGTCTCACGGAGGAGGAGCTGCGCACTCCAGTTCGCGAGCTGGAGGGCCACAACAGCCCTATTACGGCGCTCGCGCTCGCGCCTGACACGTACCGCTACGTAGCGTCGACCTCCGGTGATGGTGCACTGCTCGTCTGGGACTTGGCCGCCGCCGCCTGCGTCGGGCAGTATCGCTTCGCATCGCCTGCTTTGTCCCTCAGCTTTCATCCCGATGCGCTCTTCCTTGTCACCACGCACGCCGGTGAGCGCGGCGCGTATCTGTGGGTCAACAACATCCGCTACGGGTACGTGCCGGAGGTGGTCCTGAGTCCAAAGGTGAACGCGGTAGAGACGCTGCCGTGGCTACACTTCCCCACTGCGCACGGGGCAGCTGAGGGGACTGCCGAGGAAAGCACAAACGGCAGTGTGCCGCGCACGTCGGCAGCCGCAGCGCTCACGGAGGCGGAGGAAGAGGAACGCGCGGCCGCCGAAGCGGAGGCGCGGGAGGCGGCAGTCGCAGAGGCAAATCTGTTTGATGCATCGCAGGACATTGCCCTGGCGCGTCGGCGACAGACGGAGGCACAGCAAGCGGCGCTCGACGCGATCATGACAGAAGGGATGCAGCTAGCTGGAGTGCCGCAGCGCCTGTGGTTCAACCTCACCGTGCTGGACCAAATCAAGGAGAAGAACCAACCCCTGCTCCCGCCCAAGAAGAAGGATGTGCCGTTCTTTCTGCCCACCACGCAAGAGCTGCGGCCAACGTTTCTTGTCATGGTATCCGACAACCGCAAGAACGATACCGGGAACGCGAAGGGGCGACTGATGCACGCCGACATGGAGGAGCTGACGCCGGTGCAGGAGATGCTTGTGAAGGAGAAGCACGACGCTCTCATGGACTACTTTTTGTCTCTCAAGACCGCGCAAGCAATCGACCTGGAGCTGAAGCGCGCGGTGGATTATGTGAACGGCAGCAGCTACACAGCCGCTGAGCTGGCGAGGATGCAAGCGTGCGTGAAGGGCCTGCTGTCCTTCATCACGGTGTGGCTGCGGCGAAACAAGAACGTCGACTTTGTGCAGGGACTCCTTGCGGACGTGGTTCGCTCTCACGGGGCACTGCTGACCCGCTTCGGCGACGCGCTTGTGCCGGCGCTGGAGGAGTTGGCAGAGGTGCAGAACACGCTGCGCCACTCGGTAGATCACCTGGTGTCGTACCCGACCTGCCTCGCGGGCACCTTCTCTGGCTCTATCTTCTAACCTAAAAGGCA
The DNA here is from genome assembly GCF_000002875.2 of Leishmania infantum JPCM5. NCBI lineage: Eukaryota > Euglenozoa > Kinetoplastea > Trypanosomatida > Trypanosomatidae > Leishmania > Leishmania infantum. The sequence continues at coordinate 1,601,823 of NC_009420.2, forward strand.
GCAGCGACGCAAGAAAGCAAGAGAAACGGGGAGAAGATGATGGAGCACGTTGGCGCGCTGCCGAGACTGTCGACTTGGCCACCGCGTAGTGTTCTCGTCTAGCCTTTCAAGGCGGATTAATCGACTAGTATGTGCTTGGCAGGTCTGCACTTTCTCCTCCACCTTACCTTGCTTTGCCTTCTACTTTCCGTGCACTCGCTCTGGTCGTTCTGTCGGTTTTCGTTTAAGCACATGTGTGTTCGTTTCAGTCCCTCCCCTTCTGTCGGTGGGAGTGGAGGGGGGGGGGCATAAGCGTTGCAACGTAAGAGTCGACCCCTCTTCTGTTTTCTTTTTCTCTATCCACAACAACACCCGGATGACGGGAAGGGGGAGCCAGGCAAAGCCCTCCCCCCATCCCCTGCCACTGCCGAGCCGGCTTCTCGTGCTGACAGAGTCAGGTTCTGGATGGCGTGGCGTCGGAGCGACCTGCGACGGTGAACACGTCTGTACCATCTACATGGTGGCAGCGTGACTCAAGCGTATCGCACCCGACCCTCGCTGTTCACTGCCGGTGTGGGGAGAGGCTGAGTCACCCCAAAGGGGATTCATCGGGTGACAACCTTCGAAACAGAGGGGGATGGGCAGAGTTGGAGGCAGAGGCCGTGCTCTCAGATGGCTGAGTCGGCGCATTGCTGGGGCGCGTGTGTCTACGTCTGCATCGCACCACGCCATGGGCCTGCGCGAGGCTGAGGAGAGCCGAGCAGAGTTGAGCTCGTGCACTAAGGCAGCGAAATGGGCACGTTGGAGTGAATAAAAAAAATGCGCCACAATAAGGAAGTGGCGAAACATCCAGCATGCTTACCCTGAATACTCTGAGCGTGTACACACGCCGGTCGACTTGCCGCCGCACACTCAGACAATCCCAGGCGGGCTTGACGCGTCGAGTGTGTGCGGAATGCGCCTTAAAGAAGGCGCGCGCGTGCTTACAGACGCACGCGCCCAACTTCCGCTTCCCCCTGGTGTCGCATCCCTTTCTTTACGTCTCGGTGCATGGCAGCATCGCCTTTCGCTCGGCGCTGGGCACCTCAAGATTGGACGAACGGCACAACTCCTACATCTCACTTTTGGTGCCCCCACCGCTTTCTGAACGCGCAATGTTTGCCATGCTGCAGTTTTCTCCAATCCCAGTCGACCCACAGCCACTCATAGACGCACGCTATGGAGGACGCATGTCTATTCCAGCCGCAGATCAACCCACGCAGTAGGCGCCTTGCCCGGCATGCGCCGACGCTCCGCGAGCGCCAGGAACAAGATGCGCAGCGGCGGTCTGCTGGTCGTGAGGGCCACCACGGGCAGCCGCTGCGAGGGGCACCAACGCCGAGCCCCGGGCCAGAGGCTTTCGCCGCGGACACTGAGAGCGACATTGTAGAGTCTGTGTGGGGTCTCTGGCGCGGCGTGGCGATCAGGGAGGCGCGCGAGACCGAAGCTGCCTTGGTGCGCCGCGTGCATTCCGTGAACAACGACGACCTTCTCCCACAGCGTCGGCCGCGCGTGGTGTACGTAACGGCGGTGCTTGGGATGCTAAATGCACTCGGCATCACCTCACCCCGGCACGATGCCCTGATCGCCAAGTTTCTCAAGGCAATGGCAGTCGAAGGAGGCGCCTCGGAAGCCACCAAGCGCGACGCAACGGTCGACGCGGCGCGGTTTGAGTACGTCTTCTCTACAGTCTGGCGGGCAGCCGTCACACACCGCACGCCGTGGTCTCCTGTCCCAGCGCAAGTAAGCGTGTCGCCGCGTTCGCCACCTGCGGTACAGCAGTGCGGCAACTCCCCCAATCCAGCAACAATGCGCCACGCCTACCCTAGGGAAGTCTCACGCCGAGGGGTACCACCGTCACACATGAAGGCGGCGCCAGCGACAGAGGTGGGCAGCAGCGGTGGCAGCGGCTCAGCCGTGAGCGCAAGGTCATCGTCCTCACCCTCCGCCGTGTGCAGTAGTAGCGAAGGCGGCGAGGAAGCAGCACACTCGGGCACAGAGAGCGCATCGCCGCTCACCAGCTGCGGAAGTGGTGACGAAAGGAGAAGTGACGCAGCGGAGAGCGACGCTGACTTTCTGCGCACCAACATTTACGACGCGTCGCCGAGTATCCCAGACTCCTCGGAGAAGCCGCAGGCTGGTGCGCGCAGCAAGGAACTGTCGCCGATGTCCGTGGAGCCGTCGGCGGGGCTCGATCCCAGTCCGGAGCCGCGCAACCCAGGCGAGCCAGTCATCACGCCAGCCCGCTCAAGCGTCACACCCCGCACTCATCATTGCTCTCCGTTCGCCGCAGCTTCGCGGTTCGGCAGCGCATCCGTATCACGCAGTCGTCGCATGAGTTCCTCCTTGCGCGTAATACCGAGTGACTCGCATCTGCTCTCGAGCACCACTAGCAGGGAACTCAAGAGGGCGACGAAGCGCGTGCCTGGCGGGCTGATGCGCGAGTGCACCTTCAAGCCTGTCATCAACACCGTCTATGAGCAGATGCCTGTTAGCTTCAGCAGCACAGCTATCGTGCAGAGGCGCAAGTCCGCGTCGACCGCGCGGCCCACCTTCCAGCCGAACACGCAGCAGTTTCACCAGGCGCGCGACAGCCTTGCGTGTTGGACGGGACAACCCGTCAAAGACAGCGGCGACTACCTGGGCAAAGCAGCGGCAAACCCCTTGGCGACTGGCGTTGAGACAGCGGTGCGCCGCATGATCGCCGCGCGCCAGCAGCAGCAGCGCTCGCAGTCACCTAGGCCAAGCCTCCAAAAGGGGAGCCACCACTCAGCGCCCGCGCCGCAGTCGGCCGTGCGGGCACCCGTGGCGCACCCGCGCAAGCCGCTGCTCTATGTTGACGTCGATCTCCCTCAAGGCCAGCGAGACCGCCTTGCCTTGTACACAGGGGACGACGTACAGGACGTAGCGCAGCGCTTCAGCATCCTGCATGGGCTCAGCGAATCCCTGTGCCAGCGGCTGGAGACAGCGCTGACAGCAGAGCTCTGTGCCCTCTCGGTTGGAAAGGCAGCATAGATCATTATTTTGTGTAACGCACGCACGTCACCCGTGCATTACCCGTCTTCACCCAGGCGCGCAAAAAAAAAAAGTGGAAAGAAACACAAAAGGAGGAGGACACGTGTGCATCAGCTGAACCGTTGCAATCGCCACCCGTCGCGCACGGTGGCCGCCGACGAATCACCCCATCCGCCCCTTAGCCCTGACCCCGCGCACCACCGACACCCTCCCACACACACCCAATAGGGCTCCCCCCTCCCCCCCTCTTCGTCGCAGCCCCAGCGGGAGTGATCGCCGTGGTGGGGAGCTGGTTCTCGATAAAAAAGAACACTCCTACCTGGACTCGAACCAGGGTTATCGGATTCAGAGTCCGAGGTGATAACCGCTACACTATAGGAGCGCCTGCTTACTCGGCGAGTAGGGCATGTGACTGTGAATGAATGGCATGACCCATTGACGAGGAAATGGCTATCCGACCAAACCCCACCATTGACCCACCACAAGCCTGCCGAAAGCCTTCAGTCAAATTAAACTGTTGCCCCCGCCCCCCCCCCCATTCGAGACGTTAAGCCATGGTCAGTGCCTCTCCGAACCTTTACACGTGCACAAAACACCAAAATGTGGTGGCCATGACTATAACCCCCGCGTGCTACCCACGGCATTAAGTATGCCGTTCTTGGAGAACTGCGCCTTGAGATGCCAGCAAGTAAATCATGTTGCGCAGCTGCACGCAGGCGTCGCTAACAAAACTGCGACTCAGAGCGTAAGTGTGCCCACTGTTTGAATTCTTTGAGTCACTTCAGCTGCAAAGCCTACAACTGCAGACGCGCACTTCAAGATGAAACGAATATTATACGTGCTTCTTCCGTAACGTAACTCCATGCACCAACAGCCGCAGCAACGGTGCTCTGGCAATGCTGTTACCAAAATGCGCAGCAATAGACGACACAGGTGTTTTCAAAATTTCACACCTGCCTACGCTCTCGAAGGCTCCTCACCATTCACTGCACTCCATCACTATTCTCTCTTTTTTATGTTTGCTCTTTGGCGAGCTCATAAGCTGGCGCACCTCGTTTTTTTCTATAAAGCTCATCACACCCTTTTCCAACACTTTTCCCACGCAAGCTCCATAACGCTCTACTCTGCCGCGAAGAAAAAACGAACAAGAATGTCAGCGGATCTTTTCAAAGAGGCTCTCCAGAGCCTCTCCAAGAAGGGTGTTGCGCACATCAAGTGTGCCGGGCTCGGTCTCAATGATCATCAGCTACAGCTGCTCATCACCGCGATCGAAAACTCACCTTCCCATCCGGAAATCATTGATGTTTCCAACAACAGCATTACCTCCGCTGGCGTGGTTTATCTGATACGTTACCTGACGACTGCGTCAGTCGAAGCAGTAGACCTTCGCAATAATCAGATCGACGAACATGGTGCTCTTACATTCTTTCCGCTGTTCGAGAAAAAGACGTCGGTTAAGCTTCTCGACGTGCAAGGCAATCCTTGCAGCGCTGCGACGGCGTCCCGTCTCTACTTCTTGAGCAAAACGGAGAAGTGCAGCACTGACGTGCGCTCCGCGCTACTTACTGGGAATGCACAGCACATCTCTTTCGCTGGCATGACCTACGGCGAATTGGAGAAAGAGCTATTGCGGTTCCTCCTCCACATGGAGGGCCTGCAATCCGTTGATTTCAGCGGCATGGACCTTGGAACTGCGGGTATGATTACAGTCGGTACCTTTGTGAGAGACACGCAAGTGTCGGCGCTCTCTTTCTGCAAATGCAGCTTGACAAACGACGCCGTGCTCAACTTTTTTCAAGCTGCCGACCTCGCAAATCAACGCTACCCGAACAGTTTTGACTTTTCTTCGAACATCGGGCTATCAAATGATCTTGTGCGGAAGCTCATTTCGACCACTTTTGATCAGAGCCACTGCATCACCAATTTTGCGCTGACTAAAACGTCTGTCACACCAACGTATGTCCGTCTGGTTCAGAAGGAGTGCGAGCTGAACCAAGAGAATCCTGCCATCAAGCGTGCGGTTGTCGCCCTCCGCAACAATTCCTCTGACGCGCAAGAGGTCAACCTTCAGTGGGATGCTCCGCTACCCATGTGCATGAATTACCTTGTTGATTACATCGCAGCCAGCTCGGTTATTCAGCACCTCAACATCAGCAACAGTTTGATAGATGACGCAGGGCTGGAGTTGTTGGCGGAAGCGCTTCAGAAGAACACCTCCCTCAAGGTGATCGAATTGGCAAACTGTCGTATCACGGCTACTGGTATTCAAAAACTCTTTGCTGTGCTGCAAAAGGGCATTTGCCTGGTGCAGGAGGTCAACATTGCCAACAACAATCTCGATGAAGGCAGCGTCCAGTACATCACAGCCGCTCTCCGCGCAAATCCGAGGTTGAAGACTCTGAACATCAATGTAAACCCCGCCATTTCTCCTGCTTCCATGCAGGAAATTGCCGGGCTCACCATGGTGAACCGTGCTCCGCCGCAAATCCGTTCGGTATTGCCTTTGATCGAGAACAACAGCAAGGATGTGGTCGTTCTTGATTTTTCTGGCAAAGGTGTCACTCTCGATGATGACTCGGTGTGGCTTCTTGCTCAGGCGCTTCGGCTTAATTCGACTGTGCGGCAACTTAACCTGTCACACAACTCGTTTGGTGACACGGGTGCCTCGTACCTTGCGGACTACCTTGCCGACAACCGCACCATGCTGGAGCTGAACCTCTTCAGCTGCACGATCGGGAATCGCGGCGCTCAAAACCTCTGCAAGGCACTTGCGACGAATCAAGCACTGCAGTCGTTGGATTTGTCTAATAACATGATGGATGCGGATTCTCTGAGCGCGCTTCCACTTGTGCTACGCGAGAACACCGCGCTCCGTGAGTTCAAGCTAGAGCGCACCCGTGTTGCCTCCGAGTTTGTTGAGCAAGTGAAGATGGCGTGCTCTCTCAATCGCGAGTGCGCCGCAGTGAAGCGCATCTACTACCGTCTCCATGATGGGGATGCGTCTCTCACGAAAATTGAGCTCTCCAGCCCTGATGAAGAGCGTGTCATCGACGACCAAACCGTTTCCACCATCTGCACCGTTTTGAGGAACAACACGTCTGTGGAGGTAATTGACCTGAGTGGCAACGTTATCGGTAAAAACGGTTGCTCGGCGCTGGCTGCGACACTATCAGAGTGCACTTCCAAGGTGAGAAAGATCATTTTATCCAAAAACCCGATCGATGATGATGCCGCGGCAGAATTGGCGGCATGCTTTCCGAAGATCAAGACGCTTCGTGAGGTTATTTTGTATAACACCAACATCACTAAAATCGGAATGGAAGCCCTTGCCAAGGGCCTCGAGGAGAACGCCAGCATTGTGTGGATTGGCATCACCGATGACGACACAGCTGATGAGAACGTGTCGCTTCTGATGCGGAACCTTGCCTTGAACAACGGCCCGGCGGCTCTGAAGCGTATTACTCTTTCTATCGATGCTGGCGTGATTGTCGACGACGTCGACCTGAGCCGCCCTGTGGACTGTTCGATGGATGATTCGTTGTGCAAGTTTTTGTGTGCGAGCTTGGTGCGCTGCCCAACGCTGCGGTCTCTGAATTTGGCGCACAACGAGATTTCTTCAGCTGCTGTTCCGTACATTCTGGAGGTGGTGGAGATGTGTCCTTCGCTGGCATCGCTGGATTTATCGGGCAACCAGATTGATGAATCTGGTGCTCAGCAAATTATCGCTTGCTTGGAGCGTGTTTCCAACCTTCGCAGCGTGAATTTTGCCGGGAACTTGTTCTCCGCTGAAAGTTTGGAGCGTGTTTCTCAGCTGGTTGCGTTGAACATGGGCTCTGAAGTACTCAAGAAACTGTACCTGACAACAACGCGCGGCGATCAGCTACCCAATGACATCGATCTTAACGGAACCACAAACTCCTACAGGCTGACGGATGAGGAGGTGGTTGTTCTTGCCGGGCTTTTGCAGAACAGCAGCACAGTGAAGTCACTGGATCTTGGCAGCAACAGTTTTGGTGACGAGGGTTGCATCGCAATTGCCGAGGTACTGCGCTTCAATCACACTATCGAGGCGCTAAACCTCGCAGGAAATGCGATTGGCTCGAAAGGCGGTGAGGCCCTGTACTTTGCCCTTAAGATCAATCCGCAGCTACAGCATCTGGACTTGGAAAAGACGGCTATCCCTCGAGACGTCTTGGAGAGTATTTCGAGTCTGCTGCACGTCAATCAAACGCCTTATCGTGCAGTGATCGACATGCGTGGCGTGAAGCTTTATGAGCTGAATGATGAGACCCAGTTTCGCTCTACCGACTACTACGTGGCTCAGACGGTCACCCTTGACGCCGCCATTGAAGGCTGCAAGCAGTCGGAGGTGAAAGCCGTTGAGTAAAAGATGTAGCATGAACTATTGGTGATACGTACAAGGATACGATCGCCTTCTGCATTTTGTTTTCGTTTTCGCCACACAGGACTTATATACGTGCACCGCTTCTTTGCATTCGGGTCACTTCTTCCGTCTTTTTTTTTTCACTGATGTACTCTTTTTTTCCTCTCATGCTCCATGTACGCTTCTTTTTTCTCGTCCGACACAGCTCCTCTCACTATCTTTTCTTGGAACACATTTTTTCTTTCACCCTTTTAACCAGTGGGAACCTACTTTATTGAGGTTTGTTTGAGGCTGAGATGTGAATTCATCAAACGTGTTTGCAGTGCCTCAAAGTTCTGCTGAGCACGTCCTCTCTTTTCTCGTTTTCCTCTGCCTTTGCGCTATGCATCTTAATGTATGTTACTCCCCATCGCCTGCTTTCATGGCGTACATGCGTGGTCAAATGACAGGAAGCAGCTATGCAGTCTTCTAAACACCTCAATGGCGTCTCCTACTAGTTTTGGGTTAATGCGGCTGGTACGCACCCTCTTGATGTATCCAAGGGGGTTTATGCGGCATATGGAGATCCTTGTCCCCACCCCCGACGCTGGGGCTGCTGGGAGTCATCGCAAAATGCAATCGCTGCGCAAGCTCGACATCACTACTTTCCTCTCCGTTACCATCTCCCTTTTCCGACATGCTCTGAACGGGCATTTGCTTTGTCGACTGCGCTGTGCCGTGTAGCTTATTATTGCGCGCTAATGCACGCGGTGGGACTCGAGCAAGTGCTAGTACTCGACTAAAGCGTATGCTGGCTATACAGAAGGTTTCAGCAAGCCATGCCAAGCACTGCGGAGGAATCGTTGCCGCCGCTTTTTGTACTGCAAGAGCATGCAGATCCGGTTCTTAGCTGCAGGTTCTACCCATCGGAGGTTTACCAGCGGGATGAATCAAGCTGGTTCCTCTCGGGAGATGCTGGTGGCCTCGTAGTGTTGTGGAACCTTTCCACAAGGCGCAAGATGATCTCGTTTTCCGCCTTGACGGAAGCCCATCGGCAGCTCTGTGGCATCTCACAACACCGTCGTAATTGCGGCACGCCCGTAGCAGGTGGCTTGATGCCGGAAAACGAGGTGCTGCTGGAGCAAGCTGGTACTCCGGCCTTCGGCCCACACACTCAGAGCATTTTGTCCGTGGGATTCATTCCTTTGTCGCTTTCGTCTCCACAGCCAACGGTAGTCACGGAGAACAGAAGAGTTGTTGCGGACGCATTGGCGCGTGACTCAGATGCAGAGGTATCGAGCGGTGCTGTGTGCCCCGCCGTCTTTGACCATGCCGCAAGGGGCACCAGTGATTGGGCGCACCCAGGGCGGCCGCGATTTCGGCTTTCCCGACGGGCAACAACCCGCAGCGTCAGTTCTGAGCAGGCGTCTTCTTCAACGGGGGACGTTCTGGATAGCGGTGCGCCGGGTTTCGCCTTCACACCCTCGTCGACAATTTGCTTTTACACACACTGCCGCGATCAACGGGTGTACATATGGTGCCTGGAGCGCCAGTGCACTGATGCACCTGCTTCTTCACCGGCCACCCGAGTACCGCAGCTTGTCGTGGTGCTCACAGCCCCGCAGCACGGCTTCTGTCCAGTGGAGAGCATCTCGAAGGCCGCGAGCCCTTTCACGCGGACGTACCTCGCCGTTCCTCACGAGTCGGGAGGTGAGGTGACAATCTGGGAATTGTCGTGGCGACAGCCCAACACCGCGCGTCTCACGAATTCAAGAGAGCTGGAAGGAAAAGGAGCTTCTGACGATCCCCGCTCGTCGTCGGGGAATGCGAACGCCTATGAGGAAGAGGAGGAAGAGGTTAACACGTCAGGGATGAATCCGATGGACGCTCTCATTGCACGAGCAGCCGCAGAGGAGCAACGGCAGGCGAAGATGAAGCAGAAGTCCACCAGAGTCTCGAGAGAAAGTGATTTTCACCATCCTTATCCATCCTCAGCTTTTCCCGATTCTGTGGTTTCCAGGGGCGAACGCGCCTCGATCCTGTGTTACGTTGACCCTGCAGCCACCACAACCTCCAGCAACTTCTCAGTCCGGCGCTTGTGCACTTTTTCGGCGTGCCCCACGTTCAAGGGAGGCACGATCATGCGCCTTACCATGTGCCACGACGCGCAGCACCTTACTGTCGCATTTGAGAGCGGCCACATCGTGCTGGCTCGCTATCGCGACGCGGACGTGATTGACGTGGCAGACCAGCCGAGAGGGGCATGTCACGCTGGTGGATCTTTGCCTGTTGCCCGGGTGCGCAACGTCACCCGCGCTTTTGCCGACTCGGCGCTGGTCTGCTGGTGGAGTGGGCGACGCGTGCTTGCCTGCTCCTCGGAAGGAGGCATGCACTGCTATGACGTCTCGGCGACAGCGGAGGGCCTCTTGGAGGTGCACCTGGTGTGGAGTGTGACACTGCGCAAAGGGATTGGTAGCGTCTTCTTGCAAAGGAATCTCATCGTGGCTGGCTGCTGGGACAGCACGCTGCGGCTGTACGACGCGCGCGATGGGCGAATCGTCAGCATTCTCAGCTACCAAAGAGAGACGATAAATGAGGTGCGCACGGCACCGCCGTCGATCGCGCGGGTGGCGGCGTTTGGGTTTGACGTGCGTAAGCCAAGGCTGTATGCCGGCTTGCCTGGCGCCTTATCAACCAAGAGCACGGCCTGCATTGCATCCAACTCGACGACCCTCACGCAGGGCAGCCTGCCACAATTCAGTGAATCGCCTTTGCGCGAAACCTACGTCGCAGGCACGCCGGCCCCACACAGCAGCTCGGAATCGCTGGCTGCAGAGGAGCAGCTGGTATACTTGTTTGCGTCTGCGAGTAAGGACTGCACTGTGGCGCTCTGGCGTGTGGACCTTGGACTGGTGGTGGAACAGACCGCTCGCGAAGCCATCACTGCTTAAAGTCTGTGAAGATGTGAGATGGACAAAGCGAAAAGAAGGCAACACGAGAGCCTAAGGTTCCTTATTGTGATGATTTCCATGTTCCCACTCGTGCAGCCACGCTGGTGTGCGAGGCAACAAGCGATGGCACAAGGGTGCGCATCATCAGATGCCCAAGGCGGGTGGCCCTTGATGGTTGAGACAGCACACGCCGCACAATCCCTTCAATGAAATAAAGAAAAGAGGAGCGCGAGCGATTCACCAAAACGCAGAAAAGGAGCGACACAAGCGGGTAAAGAAATAAGCTTCTTCGCACCGTGTTTCTTACGCATCTTGCGCTGCCTTAGGGCGTGCGTTTTCTTTTCAGGAAACGCCTGTTTCCGTAAACGGCTTTTCGTTCACCTCGTGGCCTCGTTCTCCTGCCCGTGCTATTCTCTTGCTCTTTTTCTCCCTCTTTGTCTCTTTTCTCCGCCTATCACCGTTCGGATTCAACTTCACTAATACTTTGCGTGTTTGTGCGCTCTTCCACAACCTTTTCTCCTCACAAACGCACCAAAAACACACTGCTGGACCCCCCCCTCTCTCCCCTCCGTGCAGCCCCCCCCCCCCTCCCTTCTCCCTCCCTCATACCTCCCTCATACGTGCAGGGCATACGTGCCAAACACATACATACACGTGCATGACCTCTTAGAGGGTATAGCTCACCGTTTTTTTTTTATCATCATCTTTGAGCACTCTATCTTGTACGTACCCGAGCGGAGCTACGAAAAACAGGGATTTGATATATAAAGACAGAGCTGACGATCGAAACTACGAAACTGAGTGCCAGTGACAATTACGTCCATTACGGCCATCCCGAACAAGCACCCACGCCCGGTTGCATCAGCACTACCAGTGAACTTAAAGACCGAACACCATTCTGTCAACGACCAAGATACCGTAAGCACGAACGAAGAATAAAAGGAGAAAAAGCAAGGCCGGCGACACAGGAACCAAAGTGCAACAGTGTGTCTCCCCCCTTTTACCCATCTATACGTATAGCATTCACCCCACCCTCTCTCCCCGGTGCCCCTTAACCTCTGTCAAGGAACGGAAACTTGTTGATTTGTTCACGATCCTTCGACTCCACTCCAGCACCTCGCGCAATCGCCTCTACAAGGATACGCTTCTGGATCGCACAGATCACCGTCGACTACATTACGGCAGTGCGTCCCCACCGACCGCTGGCACATACAACAAGGAGCAGAGTGCTGTGCCGTCGAGCGTGCGTACGCGCAAGCTTTTTCAGTTCCTTTTTCTTCGTTCTCTCTCTTCCACTGCTTACGTGACAGCTGAAACTGTGCCTCATCGTTTTTCTTCCACTGTGCTGTTTCTCTCTTTTGCTCTTGTCGTCTCTTCCGCTGCTTCTTGCTTTCGCACCACCCACCACCACCTCCCTCACCTTCCCTCTCTCTCCTTCACCCTTTCACCATACTGCGCTTGATCGCACACATACAGTTCACGCCCCGTGCTCAAGCCAGCTTTTTTCCCTTTTCGCCCCCTTTCAGCTCTCTCTCTGTCTCTCTGCTTTTCTACCCGCACCTTCGACCACTTGTAGCGGGTTTTCATGGCGACTCGCAACGTGTACACGGCGCGACCATAGCGGACACGATCACACAGACAGACACACACGCCCACCCTCCTTCCCCCCACACCCGCGAACAAAAAGAAAGGAGAGGGTTCAGTCATATACACACAAGACGGACCCGCCACTGCTAACACAGAGAATTCTATCCCCTTCTTTTTCTCCCTTGTTTTCAAAGGACCCAGACGAAGTGCTTTTCACGCCTTCCGCAACGGCGAAGCTTCCATACACCGACACACCCAGGCCTACATACACAAGCACACGACGCTTTTGGTTCGTACATAGCGTGAACCTTCCCAATTTCCATTGCCGCTTCAGTTGTCTTTTTGAAGCCGAAAGAGAGAGAAAACAACAAGGGAGGGGAATCCCCATCGAGCAAGAGAAGAGAATAAAGCATCGAAACCGCTTCCAAATTCGAGCCTGCTTGATTGTGTGTGGAGTGAGCGCCTTTGCACGCCTCATTACCTCTTCTCACTCCTCAGTTTCTTGCTTTTTTTCTTCCTTGCTTTCAACTGTGATACTCCTAACTTTACTTCCCTTTGTTGTTTTCTCCCCCCCCTCTTTTGGCTCGTCTTTAAACGACGAAGGGAGGAGAAACGAAGAGGAAAAAACGTCATCTCGTCGCTTCTTCTTGTTACCGTCTCAACAGCACTTGTCTTGGAACAGGCGAATAGGAAACGAACAAAAAGGAAAGAGCATCTCGACAAGGGCAGCCACTGAAGCAGAGAAACACGCAGGAAAAGAGCAGGAAGGGTTCAGGAGTGGAGGAGGAGCAACAGCAGCACCACCTGGGAAGGAAAACAACCAAAAAGGAAGATCACAAGGGAGACTATTGCCCTTCTTTCATGCTTCTCTTCTGTTTTTTCTTTTCGTGAGTGCATCCTGCTCTCTGCTTCTCTCCACTTCGCTCTTCTGCCTGGATCGCTCTGTCTTCACGATTTTTCCACTTCGACTCGAAAAAAAAAAACACACACACTCTCTTTTTTTTTAGCATTTTTCGGTTGTCCTTCCTCCCTTCCTCCCCGCCTCTCTCTTTTCTTTTCTCTTAGTTCCCTCCCTCTTACTGAACTTCTTTTTGTTTCGTCTTCTGCCGTATTTCGTTTCGATTTCTTTATCGACTCTCGCTCTCGCTCTCTTTTCGTGGGTTTTGTGTGACTTGTCTTTTTTTCTTTGCCTTGTTGTTGTCTTTTTTTAAATAATATATATATATAATATATATATATATTATATATATTATATATATATATATATTGTTGCCTTTCGTGCTTATTATCCTTTTTGTTTTACTGCCGTGTTTTCTCTCTTCCTATTATCTTGTGTGCGGTGAGTGTGACACTGCTTTTTTTTTGATTATTATTATTATTTTTTTTCATTTTGTCTTGAATTTTTTTTTTCGTTTTGTTGTCTGCTCTTTTCGTTTCTACTTGTCGTGCCTTCTCGTCGCGTTTTTCTTTTTTTTTTGCCGCGCGTGTGTGTTTCCTGTTTCTTTGCGTTCGTGTGCGTTTGATCTCACCCTTCCTCTCTTTTTTCATCTTTCTCTCTGCTTCACTCCGTACGGCTTCATCACATTCTTTCTGCAAAATCATCCACTCACCCACCTTTTGTTTTTTTTTCTCGTGTGTGTGTGCGTGCGTGTGTGTGTGTTTCTGTTTCCAATCACGTACTTTGCCCCTCGCACCGTCTTCTCCTTTCCCCCACCTCTCCTTTATTTTATTACCCCCCCCCCCTGTGTGCGTATTTTGAACGGATTCTCTCAGTTGTTCCTCTTTGTTTGTTCTTTCAGGTTGAGCCACGACTCCGTCTCTTTTGTCTCCCTTTCTTTTCATTTGCCCAACAACAAAACAGAGAAAACAGAAGTCGTTAGGGAGGCAGTCAGCGAGACGGCACCAACACACACACACACACACACACACACACACACGAGGAAAACGAGAACACAGCGGAAAAGAGAATACAGACACACCCACCCACATATATATATATATTTCCCCTTGTTCTGTCTGAGCCACAGAGGGAGGAACTGTAGCGCCTGTGCATTTCGATTTGCCCCCCCCCCCCAAGGGAAAAACAAGAGGAGGCTATAGGTACGCAAAAGGGGGAGAGCTTAACGGACACACAAAGAAAACAGAAGCAACGAACGAAAGCGTGTTTTGCCATAGCGCGCGTTTTCCTAGTTTTTTTTTTTTGACAACGAACCGGTGACTTTGTCTTATTTGGTTTCCTTTCCGGTGACAACAAAGAACCGCAACGCTATACAGTGTTTACTCGTCTCTTGTCCCACTTTTTTGCCACTTGCTTGTTTTTTTTTTCGCAGTGAAGAGTTATCCTTCCTCAAAAAAGTGAGAGAAAAAAGAAAGAAAAGGGATAGCACATCTTTTTTTCTTGTTCTCTCCCCTTTCCATACTGCCTGTAACCTCTCTCGCTTTCCACGCGTCGTTTTCTTTTCTTCTTTTGCGTTCCTTCGCTTGCCTCTCTTCTCTCTTGTCGTTTTCGTTTAAATCTTTTTCTTTAATTGGTTATTTCTCATTTCTCTCGTGCTTTCTCGCTTTCTATTTTTCCACCCCTTTTCACCTTTTTTTCTTTTCATTTCCGTTTTCGTTTGTTTTCGGTGCTTTTACTGCATTTTTTTTTTGTTTGTTGGCTTCACTGTTCGTTTGCTTTACAGATTCCCAGATCTCTCTCCCGTGTTTGTGCGCTCTTCTCTCTTCTCAGGTTGTTCCGATTTTTTTTTTTGGCTCGAAGTGCTCACACGAACGTTTTTCCTTTTGTTTTGTTTTGCTTCCCTGCGTACCTCTGCTACGCACTATTACGACCACTAATACGAAGGTACGTCACCCCTTTTATTTTGTCCGCGACTGGCCGTAGCTTTGTGTGCACTTCTCCCGCTTCATGATGATGAAGTCTTACCGACCGCCGGCGTCCTTCCAGCAGGGCCGCTACATCCCAAACAAGGTGCTCGGTACAGGGACGTATGGACAGGTGATTCGATGCTACGATACCGTCATGGGCAAGGATGTCGCTGTGAAGGTCGCGCAGAGTGACGCCGCGTACCGTCGCTCCGCTTTGAACGAAATCAGCGCACTGCTCTGCCTCAAGGAAAACGAAGACTCCGTGAACATTCTGGACTCCTTCGAGGACGCCGGGCATGTGTGCATCGTCTCGGAGTTGCTGGACCGAAACCTCTTCGAGGTACTGCGAAATCGCGGCTTTGGTCCGCTGTCACTGCGCGAAGTGCGTCAGGTCGCTCTGCGCGTCTTGAGCGCGCTAGCCTCGCTCCACAACAGCGGGTACATTCACTGCGACATCAAGCCCGAGAACATCATGCTGCGCCGAAGCACTCCCGTCAGCTCGGATTCCTCCTCACCCATGCTGGGGCCCTTCACCAGCGAGAATGCCAGCAGCCGGTCGTCGAACAAGAGCGGCGAGCAGAACAACTTCCCGAACGCGCTGGCTCCCGGGCAGGAGGCCCTGAAGCTGGACACCAACGCCAACGTTCACAACCAGCTGTGGCGTAACACGAGCTCGATCGACTCCCTCGTTGGGAGCACGCACAGCGCTGCTTTCCAGGACGGCGATCTGAACATGGGCTTCTCCCCGCGCACCGGCAACCGTCTTGGGGGCTACTCGAAACAACAACACGGACAGCGCGGCAGTGGCGATGCCACAGCTTCGATCAGCGGTGCTGGCATGCGTCACAGCGGCAGCCTCGATGGACTCTTTGGCATGCCAGCTGCTGCAGTCGGCGCCTCCGGCACCGGCAACAACACCCGCAACGACCTCCGTGTGAATCGCAACACCCTGGGCAACAAGGATAGCGAGTCTCAGGAACGGACGCAGTTCAACCCCGACGCCAATCCGTACTGCCGCACGTGCCTGATCGACTTCGGCGCCGTGCGCCGTTTTAACGAGAACACGTACTACGACGTGCAGTCGCTCTGGTACCGCGCGCCGGAGGTGGTGTGTGGGCTTCCATACACCACTGCGATCGACTCCTGGAGTGTTGGCTGCGTCCTCTTCGAGCTCTTCACCGGCAAACCGCTTTTCCCGGGCGAGAGCCTGCAGCATCAGCTCTCGCTGATTGTGCAGCACGTCGGCCATCCCTCTCAGGCGGCGCTCACACTAGGGTGCTTGGCGACGCAGTTCCAGCTTCCCATGGTGTACATGTCGCACGACGCGCGGCGGGAGCACGTGCGGCAGTGGATTCTCTCCTCCCGCGAGGCGGGGCTGCAGCGGTGGCGCAAGCATCAGATGCAGAAGCTGCAAGAGGCTCACATCGCCGGCAACCAGCCGCTTTGGTCCCACCCTACTGCCGATGTCCCGAGCACCAAGTCGGAGGAGGACGCTCTGCTAACCGCCACTCCCTACGGCGAGTCAGACGTGGACGGGGCTTCGGAGGAGCTGGAGCTGCTTGTGGACCTGGTTTGCGACCTGCTCAATCCTGACGAGTCGCAGCGACTGAGCTGCACGCAAGCGCTGCGCCATCCGTTCCTGAACAACGCCTCCAAGTGCCGCAGCGCTGCCCCGTGCCCGTGCACCGCCACCCCAGCCGCCTGCTTTCCGGCTGTGTCTGCCGCGCCAGCGCCGATGCCGTGTATTATGGCCACGACTACCACCGTACAGCCGGTGATGATGACCGCCTCGCCATTGAGCGTGCCGATGGGATGCTCTCCTGCCAGCCCGTTTGTGATGCACCCGGTCCACTCTGCCCCAGCCGCCACCGTTCCCTTCACCGTGGCACCCTTAGAGTCGATGGTGGGGGTGGAAATGGAGGTGTCGACTCTCGGTGTTTCTTCGCAGCATCAGCCCCCTCAGGCGTTCAGCACTTACCCCGCCGTCGCGGCCTCAACCGTGTACACTACCAATAGCACTGGGCAGGTGATGCAGTGCACTGTGCCAGTCTTCACACAGGTGACTCACCAAGTCGCGCCAAACGTCGGCCACGCGTTCCTACCGCTTGGCATGACCGCACAGAATCCGGCCGGTGGCACCTACTGCTCCCCCACCACAACTGCATCGCAGCAGCAGTACCCGCCGTCGGGAATGAGCATCTCACCCACGTTCTCGCCGAGAGGAGCGCTCGTACACGCGCATGTGCCGCTGGGGTTCACACCCACCACAGCTTCCAACCCTGCCGCCGTCGCCGCTCCTGCAGCGTCCGTACAACCCCTCGGTGCCTCATCGTACGTGCTCGCCAGCGCCGGCACGGTTCCCTGCATGCACGACTACCACTCTGAGATGGCTTCCGCTGGGATGTCGCCTTATGTCCTGTGCCATTTTCAGCCGCCGCACGCCTGCGCCACCGTCATGTCTCCTTGAGCGCGAACGCACACTGCAGTGATGAAAATCGACACCAACAGTGCCAGTCACCTGCACGCCTCGTGCGCGCCGGTGCACGTGTGTCCTGGCTCTCCTCAGACCTACTTTACAGGTCTTTGCGGTTCTCTTTTTTTCCCCTTCACCAGTGTGAGTTTTTTTTTTCCCATTTTGCGAAGGGGCAAAAAAAAAAGACACAAAACAACAACACAGCACAACGAGTTGACGAGGGCCGCTTCGCTTCTTTCTTCTTTTTTTCTTCCTCTTCCATTTTTTTGCGACTTGCGAAGCCAGAGAGTTCACGGCTGGACGTGCACTCCCACAAAGAACAAAAAAGGGGAGATAAAAAGAGTGATTGGGGATGCTCTTGTTCCAACCACCGTCTCTGAGTCCATCACCGCCACGAACAGAAGCAGAGCAACAAAGACAACTGGGGGCGATAGGGGTGCATCAAGTGCAGTTGCTTTACTTGTGCCAGACCCACCCGCCCTTCTCTCTCTGACCTTTTTTCTCCGTCTCCCCGCTTTCTTGTACGTTCTTTTCCATTTTCTCTTTTCTTTTGCTTTTGCGTGTTTCACCTTTTTTTCCGTTTTTTTTTCCTTTTCGTTCCTTCGCTTCATTTTTTGGCTTTGTTGTCCGTACTGCTTTCCAATGCCCGATCTCCCTCCCTCCCTCTCCCTCTCTCTCTCGGTTCTTTTTAATTTATTATTATTATTATTTTTTTTTTCATTTGCTCTGCCTCCGCTTGCCTTCTGCGTGTGTTGTGTACACAATACAAAGCGACCATCACCGCATCTCCGCCCCGCACGCGTGCTTGCCTGTGTTCCTTGCTACCCTCTTTTCGGCGCTTCTTGATTTTTATTTTTCGCTATGTGCTTGCCACTGCGTGCCTCTAGAAATGCAGCTAGCGACTTCTCTCATCTGCAGCACTGCCTATGGCACCCCTCAAAAAAAAACGCTCATACAGGCGCCTCCCTCTTCTTTCACTCCGCATGCGCACATGGAAGAAAAAACAAGAACAACAGGTCTTTGTGTTTCTAGACACCACGTACTACTATTTGCTGTTATTGCTCCTCCATTTCCGAAAAGGGGCAAAAAAAAGAAGTAAGGAGGGAACGAGAGGAGTAGGCAATCAAGGTAAAAATCAAAGAACCCCCTCAAAAGGGCTAGACACTGATGTATATCGAGGATTCGCGACTGTGCCTCCACGCCTTTCTCTTTCCTATCTGCACACCTCTTCTTGTTCGCTTCCGTTGTCTTCTATCAAAAAATATTTTGCACATTTTTCTCGCGTGAGTTCTTATCAGCTCCCCGTTTATATCTTTTTAAATATATTTCCCCTGCTCTTTTTTTTGCTTTCTCTCTCTCTCTGTACACTTACCCGTTTTACTTGAAAGAGGAACTGCCCTTTTTCTCTTTTTTTTGTTTTGGCTTTTGTGCCTCTCTTCTCTGCCTCGCATCACCTCCAACGCTTCTCATCGGTCCCTCCTCTGGGTTCTCCTCCTCTTTTTATTTTCGCCTTTAACTATATATATATATATGCCCTCTATTGGCTTCTTGGCGCGTTTTTTCCCTTTTTGTCGTCGTGTTCCTGCTCTCCCACTCCTTTTTTGATATTGTGTGCGTCGTACTTCTCTCCTCTTTGGCCCAACGAGGACTGCCTCTCTCTCCCGCTTTTTTGTTTGTCTTCCTTTTCGGCCTATCTTTTTTCTCTCTTAGCTCTTTGTTTTTTTTTGTGTTGTCTCATTTTTTTTTCCTTTCCGCTCTTCCGCTCTCCATCTCTACTGCAATGTGTGTGTGTGTGTGTGTGTGCTTGTTTTGAATTTTCAGTCCCTGATTCCCTTACTTCGCTTCAATTCCCGCTCGATCCATTTTTCTCCTTCCTGTTGTTGCCCATGTCTTGTGTGTTTGTGTGTAGGTATCTTTTCTTTTTTCTTGTTCTTGTGGTTTACAATGATGGGCGTTTTTTTTCTTTGCTTTGTTGGGTGCTCGTTATGACATCTTCGCCGTTCTCGTTGAGACGCAGTAGAGGCAAAAAGATGGGAGCGCGAGAGGACAACGCAGTGCGAGACATCGAGGTCTCTACGCGGTAGTGTCGTCTTATTTTGAATTTTCCATTTTGTCCTCGGTCTCTTCTCTCATCTTCTTTCTACGTGTGTGCACGCGGTTTTGCCCATCTGCAAAGACACACTCACACAAAAGGAGAGGAGGAGGAGACTGGCACATGCACTCGTTTCTTTTCTTGCCTCTTCTTAATTGTTTTTCTTCCGCTCAATGAGACGAATAAACTCTTCCCTCTGTACATACGTGAATTAAATCTCTCTGTAAAATGATCGATCGAGACACCAAAAGGCAACAAGAAAACAAGCGCCGAAAAAAAAATAAGAAAACAAAAGACAAGGGCGAGAAAGAGCGCGACTGTCTCTCCTCCTGCGAAAAGTAGAAAAAGAGAAGTAGGCGGAAAAGTCGGGTGGGAACAAAATCGAAGGAAAGAGAAAAGAGCGAGCAATACTTTTCCGCCTCCTTGATTTCGCCCTCTTTTTTATTTACCTTTCTCTTGTACACACACGCGCACACAGACGCTTTCAAGATTCGTACAGTTAAAGAGCTGCTTTTTACTTTTCTTTGTGCTCCCTACGCCCCCTCCCTTTTTCTCTATTTGCGTCTGTGATCGTGACCACCTGCATCCCACGTACCAACGGAAGGCAAGGACACACACACACACACACACACACAACACGCACACAGGAGGGATATCGAGGGGCGCAAATACACGCGCGGAACACGAAGAATGAAGTGTTTACAGTCGCACGTATTCCTAACAGCTGACACAGGCATTGTAGTGCGCCCTCAATCTCTCACATCTTTTTGCAGCGTCCTCTTTTTTCTTGAGTGGCTGAGGTTTGTGCGTGTATGTCTTCCCACTTTGCTTCTTCATCGTCTCGCTTTTTTTTTCTTGCCTACTTGTCTTCTTCGTCTCTTGCTTTACGGTGGTGACGCACTCTCCTCCTTCCCTTTCTAAGTCTTTTTTTTCCTGTTTCTTCTCTACTTCTGCTTCCTTTAATGCCTAGCTTTCTGCGTGTGCGTGTTTCATATTAAAGAAACTATCAACATCCCTCTTGTGCTTCCCCCCTCTGTCTTGAATGCTCCCCCTTTTTTCTCTCTCTATATAGGAGTACCCCCTATCTCCATCCTTCACTGCCTCTCATGCGGTGGTCTTCTCCCCTTTTTCATGTTTTTTTTTTCGCGGTTTCATCTCGGTTCCTGTTCTCTTCTCCGAGTGCTGTTTTTTCTAACTCCCTGAGTTCTTTGGTGTTACCATGTGATTCTCATATACGCTTCCGCGGTTCTCGCTTTTTTTACTTTTCATGTGTGTGCTTCTAAGAAAGGGCTCTTTTCTTCTTGATTCAGTCTTCTCATTTTCTCCCGTATTAGCACTTCCATTCCTGCGGCTCGTGTCGTGGCTCTGTCGGTCTTTCACCCGTCTCTCTTTTTCTCTCCCTTTGCGGGGAGAAAAAAAAACAAGGGAAGGGGTGGGGAGGCAGCCCCCGTGAGAGAAAGTGCGAGCCGCTCTGTCACTCCTGAAGGCCCCTTTTTTCTTCGTTTGCTTGCTTTCATTTTAAACGCTGTCTTTACGTCGTTCTCATTTTCGTTTGCCTACTTCCCTTTTTTTTCTTTGGGTCTGCTTCCCCCTCTTTTTTTTCTTCTTTCGCGCGCTTGCTTCTTGAACTTCTCCTTTCTGGCTTTCTTTTCGGACGTTTCTGTTCGCATGTGTTCTCTCCATCTTTCTCTCTTCGCTCTCGTCGATACTTGCCCATCTACTCCGCGTGCGCGTTCTCTTTAGTGCGATGTTGAGAAGCACAGGGGGAAAAAAAAGGACAGAAACAAGGTGTTCTTTTTTTTTCTTACAGAAGAAGACTATAGAAAAGAAAACACTATTATTGTTTCACCCCCCCTCCCTCCCTCCCTCCCATTATTTTTTTTTTACCTCTCCCGCTTTGCTCCCTATCTCTTCTCACTTCGTCTCGTTGGCGTCTGCCTTGTTTCTTTTCTTTTTTTTG
Source organism: Leishmania infantum JPCM5 (assembly GCF_000002875.2). Taxonomy (NCBI): domain Eukaryota; phylum Euglenozoa; class Kinetoplastea; order Trypanosomatida; family Trypanosomatidae; genus Leishmania; species Leishmania infantum. The sequence goes on from NC_009420.2 coordinate 1,623,147, forward strand.
TTTCACCCCTTTTGATTGATTCTGCAACTCGCTCATCTACTCGTTTTCTTCTTTCTCCAAGCGTGCGACTCTTCTGTTCTTTATTATTATTATCATCTTCTTGCTCTCAAGATCATTTTTTTCTTTGTGTTTCTTGTTCGGCCCTTGTCTTTCTGTCCTCGATCTTCAGCTCTTCTCCCCCCTCTGCTTTGAATGTGATACGGACCCTTGCGTGAGTTCTTGCATGAAGTGTGTGTGATTACGCTTGAGTACGTGCGCGAGCGAACAAGATTTTTTTCTCCCTTTTTCCGCTTCTTTCTGTTTTCCTCTTCCACGACGGCATCTGTTAGCCGGGGATACAAAAAGTGAGTGTGTGTGCGTGCGTCACTCCTCGTCTCTCTCTCTCTCGCTGAACGTGACTGTGATATGCGTCTCCAACAGAGAAAACTGAGACGCTGGCTTCCCTTCCATCCACACCCCCTTTTTGTCACTCTCTTTGTGTGACGATCCTACTCGCGCATTTTCACTCTCTGTTCATACCCACTTCTTCCTCTTTCGTGTTACCCTCCTTTTTTCCATTCTGAATCTCCGTGTTTTATATCGGGCTACCCTTCTGTCTATCGTCAGACACCTTCTTTTTTTTTATGTGTGATCACAGCCTCGTTCTATGTTTGCCGCTTTCTGTTCTTTGCTTTTTCTTTATTGAGTGCTTCCTCATCCCTACCCCGTTTCGCTTGCTGTGCTGTGTTTACATCCCCCTTCCAACAAAAAAGTGTGAGAGGCAGCTCTTTTTTTTCGTGTGCATGTGCGTTAATTTTTTTTTTCTTGTCCCAGACCCCCCCCCCTCACCTAGCTCTTGCTCTCTTTCTCCTCCTTTCTTTTTGGCCGCACAGATGCACCGGACGTACTCTGACAAGGAAGGCGAACCAAACACAATTGAATAACGAGGGGAAAAAGAGCGTTCGACTGTGCCTCCCTTGCCTCACTGTGTTTCTCTTTTTCATCCCTCTCTTTGCATTCCCCCTGCCCTCTCCTTTTCTTGTATTGAACTTGTTTATCTGAATCTCTGCTTGGGGAAGGTGTAGTGCTAGCTGTGGGGCGTGAGTAACACATGTTTTTGTTTGTTTGTTCTCGGTGAGGCATTAATTGTGTATGGCTGATGAGATACTGAGTGCATGTGCGTGTGCTTGGGTATGTGCGTGCCTGCTATGCTAGATGGAAGGACGCATGCACGTCATTCCCACGTAATACGCATATCTGCACGTCATCACACACACGCGCGTACATGTGAAGCTGCATTTGCACAAGCGAATCCTCTCTGTTCTTCGTGGTTTTGGAGGGGCGCCAGCGAAACTCGATGTTGCTCTACTGCCTTTGCTTATCAATCGAGAGGGGTCTGTCGTTTTTACCCTCACCAAATCACCACATGACCAGCGCTACACCACATTGCAAAGTGAAACATGGCGCCACGCGAAATCGTTCTCAGCACGGTGTAGAACGCGGTCTTCGAGAGCGAGATGACGACAATCGACATCGAGCAAAAACGACGAAAAAAAAAGAACGGCGAAGTCGCTCTCACACTTGTGCTTATGTTTGTGGAGAAAGTACTGCATAAACACGGATAGGCAGAGTGAGTGTGGGTGGGGGAGGACGGGTAGAGGGGCTATGCGCGCCACCTCTACTGCAGCGCTTCTCTTCGTCTGCGTTTGCTCTGTGCTTTCTATGGGGACGAGTCAAGCTTTTTTTTGTGTGCTTTCAATTTTGGGAGGTCTCTCTTCTGGCCCCCTCCGCTCTTTTTCCTTTTTTTCTTTACACGTGTCATCCAAGCTCAGCGCCGTCAGAAGTGTTTTCGGGCACATCTGTGAAACAGAGACAAGCAAGAAGGGCGAAAGGGTTGCACAGCGACAGACGAAGATGTGTGCAAAACAAAAAGAAGGCCGAGCTGTCGCTATCGCTCAGCAGACCGCTACCGTATGTGGAGAACAGATAAAAAAGGAAACACAAGAGGCAAGATGCACGCGCGCAGAGCTAGTAAAGTAGATGTTCTTTTTTTTTTCTGACTTGTCCATTCTGCCGCACACCATGAGCTGAACTCCACTCTACTCCCGGCCTGGAACAGGCCCCGTCACGTAGTGCGAAGCAGCTGTAGACGCGCCTTCGAGCAATGCCGACTCAGTCACCTGAGAGCATGGCCTCCGCCCCACACTCTACCCTTCCCACGACTTCGACGGTTGTCACCTGATGCGTCCCTCTCTCTAGGGTGGCTCAGGCTCCCCACCAGTAGGTAGTGATTGCTGGGTAGGATACATCTTCGAGTAACACTGACACTCTGTCACATGGATGGCACAAGCGTGTTCACAGCCGCAGGTCTCTCCAATGCAACGCCATCCACGACCTGGCCGCCAACATCAGTAACCATGCATCGCTCTGACCTCTGTAAGTCGTAGGTGCTTGACTCTATCACGGCTTGGAGTGGTTCGGCGTTCAGCAGGGATGGTGGGACTGCTTGGCCTCCTCGCACCTTGTCGGGGGTACTAAACCCTGATACGACGCTGAGGTGTTCCCCCTCGTCATCAGGGGGGCAAGTAACGTAGATCAGAATGAAAAATATAACGCTCACACAAGTTTGTGTTCTGTTGACACCTTCTTTTATGCGTTTTTCTTTTTCTTTTGTATCTTCTTGCTCAGTCGTGCTGTTTGCGAGCTTTCAAAAAAAAAATTGTTCTCGGGCGTCTGTGCTGCCGTCTCAACGACTTTTGTCCCCATCCTCATCCCCTCCCATCCCCTCTCCTCTCTTCTCCTACCCTCCTATCCCCCCATATCTTTGTCTCTCGCTCGTTTGCATTGGTTCCTCTCCCGTCACACTTCTACACCACTTCGCTTGCTTTTCTTGATTTACTTGTCTTCTCTCTGTTTGTGTTTCTATGTGTGTGTTCCTGATAGACAGACAGAGGGCGATGATATCCTGAGATGTGTGCTCTCTTCCGCTAACAGCGTGCCTCGGTGCGTGTGCTTGTGCGCGTGTGTGTTTTCTTGATTCGTACACTTCCTCTTTTCGTGAGGCATGCTTGTGATGGAGTTTTACCTCTTTTTTTGTCGTTTTTGTCCTCAACACTTTCATGTTCTTCTGCTCTCCGTTCCCCCAGCGATTTTTTGTCTTTCTTGCTTCTATTTAGGAGCTTCGGGCTCGCTTCACACACACACACACACACATACACCCTCTCTCCCCCTTCTCTCTGTCTTTATGTCAAAGAAATTTATTTCCTGTTCTCTCTCCATGTCCATAAGACACCATGAGAGCAGCTGCCGAAGACCAAGAAAAGGGAGAGAGAAGGGGCTAGACCCATAAACGCCCGGGTAAGTGAAGCGCAGATGAAGTGTCCTCCGTGTCAAAGACACTTATCTCCTTTGTTTTCCTGCGGAGGGAAAAGCACGATGCTGCAAACTTTTTTTCTTTCGTGTGGCTCTCGCTCCCTCTCTCCTTCTGTACCAAACGTGCCTCTGTCCTCGTCAAAATCTGTGTATGTGTGTGTGCACGCGCGTGCTCATTCTATCTCTGTCCCTCAACTCTCCACTCTCTCAGTATCTCCAAGACTTGATGCCAACTCGAGAGAAACCAAGGGCATACTCCGTCTCTTCCTCCCCGTCCATTTTTACCTCCCCTCGACCTTCCCAGCTATCTTTTCCGTTTCTATCACGTGCCTGTGTGTGCGTGTGCTCCATCTTGTTCGTGTCTTTCTGATTCGTGTCTTTCCCCCCTCTACTCTGTTTTTCTTTGTTCCTTGTTCCCTTTTTTCTTCACCCCCTCCTTTCACATCCCCCTCCCTTCTGTGTCTCTAACGCTATATTTTTTGCAATCCAAGCTCGCTCCAAAAAAAAAGAAAGAAAAAACGCACAAAATGTTTACATGCATATGCGTACACGTGATGCAGTCGAGCCTCACCTCTCAGAAGGAAAAAAATCAAGGGGCAACAGAAACAACACTATGTGCTCTCATACCCAATGTGCACGTAAACGTATACCGTAGGGGGCGTGAAAAAGCGAAGCAGACGCTTGAAGGACGACATACTTTCTCAGTTTTTTTTTTTATCGTCTTTGTTGTCGTCTCGTGTGTGTGTCTGTGTCTCAGAAATATGCTTGTCCGCAGGAGGGATGCTCTCATGGACACGAAAAAGAATGAATAACGCCACGTCTGTGTTTGTTTCTTTTCTTGCCCCTCTCCCCCTCCCCGCTTTTCTCGCTCTCTTTCGCTCGTTACGGGGATGTCAGCTGCTGATGGCGCGTCGACTTTTTTCTCTTTTTTATCTCTGTTTTCGCGCACAAGTTCGAGTCATCTAACTCACACATGCACTCACTTCGTCCCCTCGCTTTTTGCCCGTTCTTTGTACCTCCTGTTTTCCTTTTGTGTTTTTGTGCCTTTCTGTTCTCTCTTTTCTTTTTTTTTTGATCCGCTTATCATTGTATGCTTGCTTTTATCTTCCACCGTTTCCGCAGCATTTTCCTCGCCTGACGTGCTCCCCTACCTCTTTCGTCGCCCCCGGGCCCGTTCTCGCCTCCTCTTGACGTTCATTTGGGCCTTCCTTCTCTCTTTTTTTCCTCTCCCCCCTTTTTTCGCTAGTATTTTCACATACGTTGGTGTGAATATACTCTGCCTTTTTTTTGTTCTGTCTCTCACGCGTGCGTGCTTGCTTGCGTGCCCCACTTTTCCCTTTGCGCCTCCACACGTGTCGTCTCTCTCTTTTTCTTTGTATCGTTGTGTACGTTCCACTGACCCTACTCCCTTACCCTCCCCTACGCGCCACTCACCTCCGCGCAGCATCAAACTAGATACCCCTGCACGCGGTCTCAGTATCCGGTGTCGTGCATCTGAGCCGTTCACCCCCTCCTCCCTCCCTCCGTCCGCCTGCGGGGACGCGAAAATGAAAAGAGAAGTCGTAAAAGAAATGGAAGATGGAGGAGGAGGAGTAGGAGCAGAGGAGGGTTGGAGGTGCAGCCGAACACTAAAAGAGGCAACAACAGAAACGATAAATCAAACGCTGCATCTCAGCACCGTCGTCATCGCTACGATGTGGAAGAGGGAAAGAGGGAAGCACTCACACTTACCCACTCACACATCCACGTACACGAAAATACATAGCATCCGTTTCAAACGGGGCCGAAGTTGACATAACGACAAGCAAAGGCGACGTGGGAGAACGAAAAAAAACAAAGAATACAAAGGAAATCAATCAGTGGCAGACACAATCGAAAATCTCTTCACTGATTCCTTTTTTTTTTTTGGGATGAGGGGGGCGGTTGTGTGTGTGTGTGGGGGGGGGGTCGTTTCGTTTTCTCTCGCTCGTTTTCTTCCTTCTGAAAACTGCCTCCGCGTTTGTGTCTGTTTACACGTGCCTGCACGCCCCTGCTTCACTCCAGCGCTCACTTGATCTTTCCGACGTGTATTGTGTCACCTTGCGAATGGCGACTCCTACGAATCCCCATCCTCCTCTCCTCCTCTTGTGCGCCTTTGCTTTGCCTTTTTATTGCTTCCTCACCCTCTATTTTCTCTTCTACCTTTTTTTTGTGGTTGATTTTCCGAAGTTTGCTGTTCCTTGTGTACATAGTTGTCTTTTTTTTCTTTGCCCCCCCCCTTCCTCTTGCTGTCGTTTATCTTTCGCTGCTGTGTGTGTGTGTGCATGTTTTTCTTTTTCTTTTCTGTTGCTTTTCGCTTTACGTCTCCGGCCTCCTGCGTATGTTTGTGCAGACATGCCCTACTATCTGTATTTTTTTCTTCACTTTCCGTTTTCATGTACTGTTTTCGCCTCTTCTACTCCTTCTTTTCACTTTATTGCTCTCTCCTTTTTCATTCTTCGAACCTGCGTTGAGGTCTTCGTGGTTTTATTTTTGTGTTGCTTTTATGCTTCTCTTGTCGCTTCGCACGCTTTCGTTCTTCTTGTGTTGCTAACCACTTCGTCCGCTGCTATAAACACGCCCTCATACATGCAGGCACACATACACGCACGCACGTGCTCTTTTTGTTCGATAAAGTCACTCTTTTTCTGTCTATTACTTCTCTCTTCACGCCCTTGACATTATTTATTTATTTCCCGCTCCTTGCTTCACACAACTCACCGTCTCCTCTCCAGCTCGCAGGATCTCTCTCGCACCTCTCCTCATTTCTCGAGCGTGCAGAGGGACGCTTGAGGAGAGGGGCCAAAGGCGCATCTTCCTCTCTTCTAAACCTTTTGGACAATGCAGTATACTCCAAAAAAAAAAAAACGAAGCGAGAGAAAATGCAGAGAGCGAAAGAGAATCTGTGTTTTCAGACAGGAACCAACGACGAGAGTGGCTTGCATTCCCCTTTCTCTCACTCTTCATGTGCTCGCCTTCTACTACATTCTTCACCAATTTCGCGTGTCGCTTTTATTTTTTATTTTCTCTTTACAATGCTTCTTCCTACGACTGTTTTTTTTTTCGTTTTCGTTTTGTTTTCTCTCCCTGACGTACATCTTTTCGTTCTCTCTCTCTGCGTGTATGCGTGTGTAGGTGTGTGCAAACCTCTGCCTCTGCATGCGTGGCTGAGCGTGTGCCTCCCTCAAGAGCACAGCCGCATCCAAAGGTGAACGACAACACGACGCGAACAGAAATCAAAGATGCAAGAAAAAGCAGAGAAAATGCCTCCTATTTTTTTTCACACACACACACACACACACACACTTTTCCGTGCCCCTTTTCGGGGCGTAGTAGTGTTTTCCTCATCTTTCGCGTCTCTTTTTTTTCGTTCAATCGTTCGCTTCCAACAACAACAACACTAAAAAGAAAAGATGCTGACGCTGATGCTCACTTGCCTACGAAGCACTTCCGTCTCTCTCTGTCTCTCTGTCTGTCTGTCTTTCTCTGACTTCATCCTCCGTTTGGAAGAACAAGAAAAAAGAAAGTTTTTTTTTTTTGCGCGCGTTCACGCCATTTCCAGCTTTTGCTCTCTTTTTGTGTGTGTGTGTTTGTGTTGCGGAGGCCTTTTCCCTGTCTCTTAGCACCTTTTCTGTTTTCTTTTTTCGTGTGTGTGTGTTTCAAAATGTTTTTTCTTTTTTTTTGCATCAGTGGTCTCAGACGCGTTGTGACCAACATGTGTGTGAGTGTGCCTGTGTGCGCTCTCGTTTTCGTTTTTTTGTACGTCTCTGTTTGCGCACTGTGCTCTTGCCTCTCTGCGAAAGCGTGTAGAGTGTTCGCACGCGTAGAGCTGGAGGTGTCAAGAGCGAAAGAGTTTGGGGCAGTCCATTGGACAAAGAGGAGTGAAGCAGGATGCTGCGAATCGAAAGGGATGAAGACCGTAGATAGTAAGCCACGCATCACCTAGAGTTCGTGTCATTTTTTCTTATGCCACCAGCAATGGTCTTCGTTTCTGATCTGAAGGCTTCTCTCCGGCTATCTTTACTGGCACCCTCGCAGCTAGCCACCGCTTCTCGCTTGCTCTCACTTTTCTTTTCCTCCGTTGAACTCCCCTTGGGACGCTTGCGCAAAGTGGCGCCACGTCGATTGAATTGGCCGGAGGGGCGAAACGAAAGGAGAGATGCGAAAAGAGATAGCATCCATGTTTTCTCTCCCTCTTTCCTTACCCCCTCTCTTCTTTTTTTCGTTTTTTTTTTGTGTTTGGCACACAAGGGGCCGGAGCAAAGACCGAGGTCGTCGGCGAACAGTCAGGAATCAGGAAATCGAAGGGTTTCCTTCACTCATACCAATGATGCCCACCCATCTCGCTTCTTTCCCTAGAAAGAGAGAGCTGACCTTCAAATGCAGCATTTACTCCCTTTAAGTATTTGAAGCGTTGCCATATCGTAGACGTGTTCGCTCTCACCTCGACTTCTTTACTTCTACCCTCCACTCGTGCGTGTGTGTCTTAGCTCATCGATATCTGTCAAGGAGAACGCTTTCTTGCCGTTCTCGTCGCCACTACTACCTGATTCTCTCATGCTGACAGAAAAAAGAAAAGGGAGGATGCAACATCGTTACCCGCGAAGCTATCTACACGAAACAGGGATGCAACGGGGGAGTGTTTTTCGTTGTTCATTCTCCCTCTCTTTGTCCCACTTTCTTCATGCATATTCCTCTCTCTTGTATATCTATTATATAGCGTTGGTAGAACAGCGGAGACGTTTTTTTTTTTGCGGGCGTTTTTTCCAGCGCCTCCCCTTTTTTTCGTCAACTTTTTTGTTGAGCGTAAAGTTTTTTTTTTGTTTCCTCTCTCACACGCCTCACACACTCTTTCTTGAGTGAGTGCAAAGGCGTGTGCTTGTTTTGTTTTGTTGGGCTGTGCAGGGGGTGGGGTCTCACTACACGGTTCCAGCTGCCGTCGCTCCTACTTGATAGTGCCTGTGAGGGAAGGGGCGAGGTCTCGGTGTGGGCGTGCCGCTGGGTTCACCCCCGCTGCGCGGGTAGAGGTTTCATTCCACGCCGCCATTTCCACCACTTGCACATGACGTGATCGTGCTTGGTCTGCTTTTGCATTTCTGCTCTACCGAGGACGGGAGAGGAAGTGACCAGCGCCAAGCCAGCTGGCGAGATAGGGAGGGAGGGGTGGGGGCAACAGGATGCACACTTGCGCGATGCTGTGGCACAGCCAGAAAATTAACTCGCCTCTGCCCCTTTCTCTCACTCCTCTACAAACTGCTTTACGGGACGACAGAAAATGAAAGAAAACTCTACTACGTGAATGGTAACGATGGGGTGGAGGTTAGGGCGAAAGGCGCTGTAGACGGATGCATCTCTTTGCCCCATTGTGCTGCACTGCTCATCCTCGCCTCTCTACCTCCTTCTTACATCTGTTCGCGTTGCAAAACATGGAGCTGGCCATGAACGCCATCCTATCAGTGCCCCCCCTCCCCACTGTGTTTTCCTTCCATGCCTGCACGTTAGTGTGAGTCATCTCTTTTACATCCCCTTTTCATCTTCGTTTTGTGTTGTTTTGCTTGGCTCGAAAGTTTTTCCCTTTGCACTGCTGTTACCAGACGCGAATCTCTCTTTGTGTACGTGGCTGTGTCAGTTAGGTGGTTAACTTTGCGCCGAAAGTTACGTGCGCGCAGAGGGCCCGAATGCTTCACACTCGCGCATTCGCACCCCGTCGGTTCTCCTCACCAACCTGGACCCGCGTCTGCGGCCGAGGTACTCAGCTGCGAGGAAAAGAAGAGCAGAGCTGCTTGCACCGGTGCCTCCCCCCCCCCCAAGAGCGATGAAGAGCCCCAATACAGGGCGACAGAGAATGGATAAACAGAGCAAATCAGCTGATTCATGCCTCCTTCTCTTTCTCTATTTTCCTACTCTGTTGTCCCCGTTCTTCTGCCTCTCAAATCACTCTGTACATTTCTTCTCCACAGCGCTGTGCGCGTGCGTCTAGTGCGAGCTGGCAGCGACCTCTGATGGCTCTTTTTTCGGCTCGTTCTTTCCATGGCGCCTCCTTCAGAGCGGCACGTTATGAGCTCTCTGTGCACAGACACGTGTTTCTTCGTGGGCTTCTTCCGCTTGACACACCCAGTCCTTTCAGAGGCGTGTGAATTCGTTAGAAGGTGGAGTGCCCCTGCCGCCACACACTCATGGCAGCATCTCCCACCTGTCGAGGCACATGCGGGCAAGTCATCCAGGCACGCTCCCCCCGGCGACAGGGACGGGAGTGGAAGATGGAAGATGAAGACGGCGAGCCCATTCCCTCAGACAACAGCGCCGTCTCGACGCAGGCCCCAGGGCCCGAAAATGCGAGCACTGTGCGCACGCGCTGCGAAGCACAGCTGGTATGGTGCATCACACGCAAACAAGGCATGCAGAGGTGGGGGGAGGGAAGAGCGAGAAGCGTAAAGGTCGCGAAGGGATGCATACGAATCAATCCCGCACAGCGCGTGCGTGCGAAGTATGCGGCGTCGCTTACATCCCGACCGGATGTGCTGATGAGGCACAGATGCCGGAAGCATGACGAGAGCATCCCGAATCTAATTATCGAGTCCTCCAGACCTCAATGTGGGGAGTCACCACACCGTGGTATGGGATGCCGCGGCTTGGGGCGACTGAGGGTGGAACATGGCACGCAGGCAGCGGGGGAGGGTGCAGGGTCTCGGAGGGCCCTGACCTGAGAGGCTGGCCGACCTCCTCCTTGATCTCATCCGGCATGCGCCTAGGCCACACCCCCTGCTGTCCCGCACGACTGACGCCGCTGTGTCCGCCCTCGAGCAGGGCCCTGGGCCGCGGCGTGCTTTGGGTCGAGGCGTGCAGTGCAGCCGGGCCCGCGTGGCGCTGGTCTCTCAGCACGCACCCGAAGGAGGGGCAAGGGCGGACAAGGAGAGCCGGTTGGTCGCATGGCCCGATTCGACGGCAGGTGGCTTGTGCCAGACACCCAGGATTGAGCCGCAGTGCAAGAGCGGTAGGAGCAGTGTGGGTGTGCATGCGCCTGAGTGTGGAGTTGCTCACGGTGGAGGGACATGTCGGAAAAAATAGCTTCTCGCGGCGCTTAGTGGTTTCGTCGCTGTGTAGGTTTTTTTCGATGGTTTTCCATTTTCCTTTTTGCGGTGTCGCCTTTCTCTCTTCAGCTAGCCGCTTGCCTAGTTCTGCTTACACGTCTGTCTGCCTCTGTCTGTGTGTGTGTTTGAGAAGATATCTCTACGTCTTTCGAGTTTTTTCTTATGTTTCGCGTTTGGACCCCCACCTCATTTCCAGCTGCTCACCGCCTGCTGTACGAGCTGTGCCGCTATCCACGGCCTTCTCGTACACGTAGCCCACCCCGATTCCGTTTCCCGTATCATCCCCCCACATAGCAGTCAATCCACTCTACCCCTACCGCTGTTGAGAGCTTCCAAGAAGACAGAAAAAGATACCGTAACGATAAGACGCGCTGCCACACACGTAAACGTGCAAAGGTGGGAGAGGTCTCTGATGCAGCATTCTCACTCACCTGCGAACCTTGTTGTATTTGGTGTTTATCGTCTCACTCGTGTGCCCTTCCTGTTTCCATCCTCTCTTCTGTCCCCCGCTTCCTCACTCGGCAACCGAAACCATCACCGGCGTTGCATACAGCTGCGCTCCTCATGCTGACCGCGCATCGCACCCGCCCACACACTTGCGCGCAGAAAGCAAACAAAACGGATGATCGTGGAAGAAGAGAAAACACCTCTGCTTTTTTTTTCACGGAAACGTCAACAGCCATGAACTCCACGACCACCATCTCTACAGATCCTGACGCCTCGTTCTCGCGCGCTGCATCGCGTGTTTCGACACCCGGCACCATGAGTGTACTGGTGCCGTACAAGCGCCCTGGGCAGAAGTCTTCCATGGCGCCCGGTGGCGCCTCTCAGCAGCAACGGTCCTTACAATCGGCGTACGCAGGCAAAAGCATCAGAACATCCGCGTCAACCCTTAGTAGCTCTGTGCCGCCGCACGGCGCTGGAGCCGCCTCGCGTGGCGATCAAAGCCGGAGGGGGAACGGCGCTCCTGATGGCACGCTAAACTCATATTCGTCGCACCCGGCAGCGCCACTGGATCGTCCGCGCGACGAGGAGTTTGACGCGGTGGAGCGGCGGGCCCGCATGGCGTTGGAAAGTATCGCGACGCGGGATGAAGACTTGGAGCCGAGCATGGGCGATCATATCGAGGTTCTGCAGTCGTACCGTACTGCGTGCGAAGCGCGCGCGATGTACCGCGAAGCTTACCTTGTGCAGCAGGTGCTGAGGAATCTGCGGCTTGAGGAGGAGAGCCGGCATGTGCGCGGCATCACGGAACAGCAGATGGAGGAGCGCCGAATTCTCGAGGAGGCGCACCGCCAAGAGTTTCGCGAGTTTCACCACTCCTGGAACGCCCGCATCGACGCATTTGAGGAGGAGCAGCTGGATGCTGAGCTGGCGCTGCTGGAGCGGCAAAACGAAGAACTCATTCGCTTTCAGGAAGAGATGCGAAACTTCCAGCCTCGTCTTCTCAGGTACAGCCGCTCGCTGCTCGAGTCTCGCCTGAAGCAGCAGACACTAGCCAAGCAGCGCGACTACGTGGCGGCACAGGCGCAAAAGGCGCATGCCGAAGCGATCGAGGTGGGGGACATTGAGCGCTTCGAGGCTGCCCGTATGAGTCTGTTTGAGCGCCGCGAGTACGCTGCGCGCCATCGCCATCAGCAAGAGTTATACGCGCTGCGCACGAAGGTGGAGAGCCGCCGACTGTATCTTGAGCGGTACCGCAAGCAGGAGCTTGATGTGCTCTTGCAGCGCTATATAAACGCCCGCCGTTCCATGGAGTCGCAGCAGAACATCGTTCGCAACAAGACCGGCACGCTACTGCTGAAGCACGCGTGCAATATGAAAACGGATAACAGTGGGACGGCGGTGCTGGTCGAAAGCGCCGGCTCTGGCGCCTTTGGCACCATGGTGCAGCGACGCCAGGCCTACGAGCTCCGCGCCTCGCAGGGCCCGCCGGATGGGGCCTCCGCGTCGGTTCACGACGGAAGCACGATGTAGCGAGCGCGTGGGAGTGCGCGTGTGTGTTGCGCCATCTCAAGCAGGGCCAATTATGCGCTATTAGTGGACTTGGGTTTCTGCCGACCTTTCGTTCTCTCTCTGGTGTTCTTGCCCTAACACGGGTATTGCTCAATTGGATATCCACCATGCTGCCGATACCATGATGATGATGTGTGGTTTTTAAGTTCCACCTCTACTTAGACGTTCGCTGTGGGTTCTGATTTTTTTTGTTTGCTTTTCGTTTTTCTTTTGAGTTTGCCGCGTTTCCGGCAGGCTTGAAATGGCCGTCCTCCACACAGATGCTGAGGCACCCGGCTGCGAGTGCTTTCGCCCATGAATCGCTTTCTCCGGAAAGAGAGATCGAAAGGGAAAGCGGAGAGTGCCACGGGTTTGGCCACTAAATGTAGGGTCATACAGCACCGCATTTTTCTTTTTTGCTTGATTGTCTTGCTGGTGTCCTCGCGCGCTGATGAACTGGCCTGTTCCCGTGCCTTATGTTCGTCGACCTCTGTATAGTTTGTTTTCCCTTCACGCTTCTTTGCCCGCTTTCTGCTCACGCCTATGAGCACGGACATGTGCGCTGCGACGATGTACAGCTGTTTTTTTTTTGGTTATTTCTCACTCTGTTTCCACGCCCCTCTTGTGGCTCTGTTTGGCAAGTGTTTCGCTCCGTATCATGCCCATGCCGGAAACAGAGCCAACAAAAGAGAAACGATGCAGACCCACACAGGGAGGCGCAGGATGGTGCGGCTCCGCCGAAGAACCGAAGGGCATATCCGTCGAATCGTTTTTCCCTCAAGTCGCTCATCGCTCTCTGCCGCGCTCTCCACACCACCAGCGCTTTTGCGCACAGCCACGCTTACGGTGTGATGGGGGAGGGGTGCGTATGGCGGGGCGAACCTGTTGCACACCCACACCCACACCCACTTACGCACATGCAAAGGCGCAGAAGGCAGAGGTTTCGGACCCGTCCAGGGCTCCTCGCTCATCGCACAAATTACGAAGGGCTCTGCGCGTCACCGCTGGCACTTGCGCGCATGCGTATCATGTTCTGGAGCATGTGGCTCACGCCTATGCCGACGGCCTCTGCTCTCTTTTGGACAACCGGGCGGGGAGCTCAGGCTCAGCTCTTTCTTTCGCCTCACTCATCCTCTCTTCTCTGCCTTTCTTGTGGTTAACGTTTCTCTTTTCTTCGCTGGCGCGGCATCGTGTGCCTTTTTGCATGTATACCGCACACGGCAACACCCACAACAAAACATCTACCATCCGCTTCGCGCGTACCACACCGCGCCTGCCAGTGTGGTGTCAAAGAAACAACAAAAACTGAAAGAGGAGAGCAAGTAAGTGATCGTTTTGAACACAGTGGAAGCCGCCGCATGGTGTCGAAGACACTTACTCTACATATTACCGGCACGCACACACACACACACACACACACACACACACACACACACACAATGCTGGGGACGCTGTTTTTCGACGAGTCGCGCGTCAGTACGGCATTTCGGGCGCGCGTGCGTCAGCAAGCGGGGGCCTCCCATGAGTCGAGTGCGACCAGGCACATCCTGTCGAGCACCAGCCTTGCAGGCTCGGCGGCGCACGACGGTGTAGCGCGCCTGCATGACGGTGGCGGCCTCGTGCCGGCGCACGGCTGCACCTTCAGCTGCCGCGGCGAGGTGGCGTTGCCGTCTCTTCAAGCCGCACTGCTCTGGTGGCTGGACGCCGATGTGAGTGTGGTTCAGCTGCTCGTCGTGAACAATACGCAAAGCAGCAAAGCCGCTCGAAGCTGCCAATCTCGCCTCTTGACCGTTGAGCTGCCTGTTGCCTCTCCCAGCGACCTCGTGACGTGTGGCGTGACTCGCAGTTACATGGGCGATAATGGTGTTGCGGTCGTTTGGGTTCAGCGCGGCGTTTCCGGAGAGGGCGAAGAGGAGGCGCTGTGCCCCGGTTTTGCGCACGTGACTGTGCAGCGTGAGGCAGACAACACCGGCCACAGCAATCTCCTGCTCTACCCAGATGAGCGAGTTGTTCAGTGCGCACCACTGTCTCGGGTCCCGAGCTCTTTCTTCCAGAGTGCCTTAGCCGGCAGCGGAAGTGCTGCCTGCGTCGTTGCGGCGCTGCCCGACGATGCAACGCAGCGCACCGTTTCCATCGTTGTTCTCACCGATGGCTCCCGTGTCTGGCGCGCGGAGCTGTTCGCGGATGGCACCACCGCCGTCAGTGGATTTCGAGACGAGTACCGGCGCAACATGCTCCGGTCCTTCTGTGACGGCAACGAGGAGGTGCGGCTGCTCGACACGCGCAGTGTTGTCGCCGATCTCCAGCGACTGGCGAGCCCGGCTGCGTCGAACGCGCCATCCTTCGCTGATTCTGGCGCGGAGGAGGGGAGCACTTCACCTCGTGGTTCTACGTGGATTCGCCGGCTGCTGGGTGGCGGCGGTCGCGCAGGGGCGAATGCTGCCGATGGCAGCGACGGGGCCGCCTCTGGCGTGCTAGACGTGGCGCTGCCTGCCGTCGTCAAGAAGCGACTTTACGCTGCTGTCACGGCCGTCCAGCAAAGCCGGTTTGTTGCGCTGACCCGATGGAACGGCCAGTTGGAGGTGTATGATACGGCCAGCGGCACCCTGAAGTTGGCCCGGGCTTACCCGATTGGAATACTGCCCCAGGCGATACTCCGCCCCATCGATGGTAACTTCTCAGGTCGTGGGGCGAAAGCACCGGGAGGGAAGAGCGCGCTCTGCGCACTACCGCCAGGGCCTCTCGCACAGTGGGCCACGCAGTGCTCCACAACACAGCTGCTGCACGTCGTCTCGTGCTGTAGCGGTGGAGGGGGGCGTGCGTGCTTCTGGAGCGCACTCCCGCCCCTGGCGCCGTCGTCGTCGAGGATCGTCGGGCTTGAGGAAGCTAGCGACGCTGGCGAGGTTCTGGCGCAGCACTGCACGCTGAGCGTGGCGCCGCCGACGCAATCCAGCTTTCCACTCGCGTGTGCAGTGACATCAGACGGGCGAAAAATGATCCTCGTGAGCGACGTCGGTACGGAGGAGGATGGGCACTTGCTGTGCACCCGCACTCTCGCCGCACTGACGCTGCGTGGCGACCAGGCTTCCGAGGACGGAGTGGCAACGGTGGTGCAGGTGATGGAGGCGACAGGTGGCGCCGCGTTTGGTGACCTGCTGCGCACAGGTCGCATGCACGGATATCTCTGCCAGGGTGCGCGCATGCAGAGCGTCGTCGCGCAGGATAACGCGGTGCTAATGGTGGAGCGCGGCCCGCAGATGTGCCGGCTGTACGCGCTGGAGGAGGCTGCCCCGGATGCGATGCGGCTGGCGAACGAGCGAGTGGTGGTCGGCGTAGATGAAGAGGACGTCTACGCCATGGCGCACGACATGGTTGGCGATGACGCCATCGCCACGTACGTTGGCGGCGCACTTTTGCCGTCGCATCGCGTGCACTACGTACCGCTGTTCGAGGCATCGTTGCTCCTGCCGGGCGCTGCTGTGCCGTCCACTGCAGACGACACGGATGGGTTTGCTCTCTACTGGGAAGGCGTCAGCGTTCTTCAAGCGTGCCCGCATGGATCGCGGCTCATGTCGGATCTACTGCAGGATGTCCTTCTCGCCACTACCCCCATAGCACGGCTCTCCTCGCTACCACGCTTTCTAAGTGAGGCGCACCTTAGCGGGTACGCAGCGGCGCTGCAGCGCAACGCGGCTGCAACGAAAGCCTCTGTGCACGCAGCCATTCGTATGGCGCTGCTGCCGCCTTCGACGGCTGCAGCTGGCGAGACAGCACACGCGCTTTACCGCTTCAGCCGCCTCTACGCAACGCACGCCACCCTCGGCGAGCTGCTCTCTCGGATCACCTTTCTCACAACCACGTATCTGGGCTGGCAGAGCACCTACTCTGTCGCACACGCGCTGTCCTCGACTGGCGAGGACGACGCACTAAGCACGGCGGATTGGGTGTCGCACCGGCTCATCACAGCCCTGGAAGTGCTGGTGGCCGCTTACCATGCTGTGCCCGCCGCCGGTGCCGATCTTGTTCAGCTTGCCCTTGTCGACGATAGCGTCAGTCAGCCATCTTCTAACGCGATCGTGGCGGCATTGCTGCCAACCCTGACCGATACAGCGGCTTGCGACGACGACTCTGTTGCCTGTGGCTGGGGGCCGAGCACGCTCTCCATGATACAGGTGGCGAACCGTCTGCTCCGCTGCGGCACTCCCTCCACGGCGCGCGCGTGTGCAGTCTGGGTGAAGCAGCTTGCCCACCGCTTCCCTCTCCTGCAGCACTACCAGCTGCTGTCGCTGCTGGAGACAACTGCGATTTCTACGCAGTCCGAGCGTGCGGTCGCGCTTTGCGAGCGTGTGTGTCAAGCACTGGCTAGAGAGGCACCAGGCGACGTCACGACGGCGCTTTTGCTGGAAGGTTTGCTGCTTACGGACGTCTCCGGCCCCGGCTCCGCGTTCCTTCAACTCTCCCTTGACGACGTAGCTGCGTTCCTTGCGGCCGACCCAACTCTGGGGCCGAAGCTCTACGCCGTCGGTGTGCTGCGTCGCACCATCACGGTCGGATCGCTGCATACGACTTTGAGCCACTGTGTCACTCACAGGTACCTGTACACCAACCTCGCGACGTGCATCGAGGCGGTGGAGCGGATGCACAGGTGCGCTTCCGTCACTGCGTCCACGCCGACGCAAGCCCCCTTTTCACAGCTGCGCCATGCTCTGGAGGAGCTGCAGGTAGATGCACTGCTGGCGAGCGCTTTCGCGAGGGTGTCAGAGGGTGATGTTGCGTGCGGCTTCCATGATATGCAGACGGCACTTGACCTTATAACACGCCACAAATGCCTGCCGTCATACGCAGAGCTGTTGCAGGTGATTCTCGGCCACGTTGTCGAAGTTGCTTGCGCGTCGCAGGCGAACATGAATGCGCTGCTGCGCGCCACCACGATTGGCGCGGCGCAGCTCGAGGAGTCGCTGATTCTGCGGTGGTACAACTACATTGCGCGCCTACCGACCAAGAGCGCTACAGAGGCGACCGAGGCGCTGCGATACCGTGCCATCATGGGTTTGCATCGCTATTTGATGAACCGCCACGACTACGCCCAGTGCGCACGGCTCATGTCGAGCCTGGCCACGCTCATCCGCTGCTCGCCGCTGCGCCGCAGCGCGTCAGCCGGGATCTCGGTGAGCGAGCTGGCCGGGCTTGCGCTGCACGCGGCGGAAATGATCGCGCCCTCTGCGCCTGTGCCAGAGACGGCAGCTGGAGAGCAAGGTGAGACCGGCCAGGCTGCACCCCAAGGCACGTCTCACGACCCGGCGCTTATGGTGGGCTCGCCGCTATCGCTAGGGTATTCGTGGCAGCCGTCAACCTCGGCATCCTCAGCTCCCATTGACCTCAATTCACCCACTCTCGGTGCGACGGCGCGTGGCCCTCGCTGGCTGACGCGCGCAGACATTCCCTGCTTGCGCCGCCGCCTGTATCAGGCCCACTGCGAACGCCAGCTGTGGCGTCGCGGCTGCACGCTGGACTGCACGGATCTGTGGGTCGAGGGTGCCCCGGCGGACGCCTACCAGGCCGGCGTGGAGAAGCTTGTGGCCGCGCTCATGCAGGCGCGCCTTTGGCCGCAGGCCTTTCGCTTCGCATGTCTGTCAGCTGTATATGACCCCTGCACGGTGCTGGTTGAGTGGGCGGTGGACCTACTGCGCGCTTCGCGAGATTACGGCAGCGATGAAGTCGCTGCGGCTGAGGGCGTGCACGCTGAGCTAACCGCGGCGTGGGCGGAGCTCATCGGCTACTGCGGGGAAATCTCCAACCTCGAGAACCAGTTCTACGCGTACGTGCGCACCGTCACCGCAGCGTTGACGTACGCCTACTCGCAAGTGCCAACCGCGCTGCTTGCGGCTCATCGGGCGGCTGACGCCTACACTGCCATGACGACGCTGTTCCATGTCGCGCTGATACTGCGCAGGAAGGCAGAAGCGGTTGAGCTGGGGCAGCGGCGCAACGAGGAAGACGGGGACGACAAAGAGGAAGCAGATGAGTTGCCGTCGTCTTCCTCGAACCGCGAGGCTGGGGCCACTGCTGCCGGCCGCGACGCAGAGAAGCGAGGCGAGATGCACCTAGAGGACATAAGGTGCAACGTGTGGCGGGCCTGGTGCGCGGCGGCTCGAATCGGCATTGACATGGCCGCTGAGCGTCAGCCGCGCTGCGCTTCTGCTGCTGCTCTATACCAGCGTACTGTCGGCGCAATCATGGGCGCCGGCGAGGTCATGGCGGAGGAGGATGCGGCCCAGATGCATGCTGGGGTTGTCGTGGCCGGAACCGTGTCGGCTGCCTCGTCGGCCGCGCGCAGGACGTTTTCTGCTTTCACGGCTGGCGCGCTGGATCCGATGGCGGTGTGTGCGAACGAGCTGTTGAGGATTCCAGCCTACCGAGCCTCCCTCAACCTGGTCGTGCGCGGTGAGGCGACGGTGCGTGAGTTCCAGGACCTCATGGGGCGACCTTGTAGCTGACGATTGGGCTGCGGCTGCTGAGCGCCAAGCCCAAACAAAACAACAAAAAAGATGGCATTTGCGGCCGCCATTAGTGCAAGGATGCGCCTTGCAGCGGTGGAAGGGAAGAGAGCGGGGACTTGCTTCTCCACCTTCCCAACTGCCCGCGATACTTTCTCAGACTCGTATTCGTCGATGAAGCTTGGTCTCGTCGCTGTCATAGCATGGGTAGTATGCAGATGCGCGTCTGTGTCGTGCGTGTCTGTGCGTGAAGCAGTTTCGGGGCAAGGCCGAGCGCGAGGAGGAAGGAGCGATGCATCTTTTCCTCGCCACTATCACAGAGTCCACCCCCGCCACTCTTCTTGTTGTCCCAGGTTGCCTAATCCTTTTTTTTTATTATTATTCTTTTCGCGTTTCTTGTTTGTTTCTTGACCGTAATTCATATAGAGACCGGCTGTCTGTCTGTGTGTGTCTGTGTGCGTGTGCGTGAGCGTGCGCGTGGCGATTGGCGACTGTAATGACACTTCTGGTGTCGCAGTGTGCATGTGCTGACGTACATCTTGTGTTTGATTGGTCTTTTCTTCTTTCCGTGTCTTTTTCTGTTTTCGGTTTAACATCGGAATAGCGGCAACTCATCCCTAGGACATATCGACCCGTCATCCCAAGTATGAGTAGGCGTGAGTGTATAATGTGCCATCCTTGCACACGCCGTGTCTCAGTGAGAGCGCAACTGATCATCTGACTTCACTGTGCTACGTCGTTGCGTGTGAACGCCTGCTCGCGCGACGATGCAGCTTGGCATCACTCCAGCCTTCCCAGGCTTCCGTGTGCCTCTCTATCTCCCGCAGCCCATCTCCATATTGCGGCTTCACGGGCGAATGCCTCTTATGCGCGGGTTTTCTCACTGCTGAGACACAAATGTACACAGACATGTACTCGCACATACGCGCTCTCGTCGACTACTTATGCTTCCCTTTGCCTTCCCTCGATTCTCTTTCGGCAATGATCTGCCCTTTACATATGCGTGCGTGTGCACTGCGCAACGTGCAACGGACACTTTTCGCATCTCTATCTCATGCACCCGCCGACGCCCACACAAAGACAGGCAAACGGCTTGTCTGCCATTTCAGAGGGAGCGTCAGTGAACATCGGTTGCAGCTCTTCCTTCCCCCTCCAGTGGAACGGAGAGCATCAGACACCTGCAGAGGCACGCGAGAATACTAAAGGACTTGTCGGTGGGCGCGTGGCTAAAACGGTCAAGAACGATAGGCTTACCGACACACACACACACACACACACACACACGCACACACGCGTGCGCGGAAGTGCACACGCTCTTTAGTCGCTTGCTTTCTGGACAAGAGCGATCAAAGAAGACAAAAAGATAGTCTCGTGGTTGGATGTGAGCTGCACTGGCCGCCTTGTCGTGTCTAAGCTATACACAGAGAGACCGTGCTGCTGGTGTCCGCTGTCGTTGTAGTCACCAGCGTCTGGGTGGCGATTTGATTGACTCACAAGCGTTGATTTCAGGGCTCATCGCTGCTCCCCGCACACGTGTGCATCTCTCTTTGCTTGCGTCGCTGACGCTTGCCTTTCTGCCATCATCTTCTCACGTCTCCCCTGAGTAGTGGAACAGTGCACGCGAGCGTTCACCTTCGCGGTGACGTTTTCCATTGCTGTTTTATTGTTTCTCTCCTTCGTGCTTTTCCCAGTGTAGCTGGGCGGACGCCGAGATGAAGCGCTCACGCCAGGATAATCGCCGCCTCGGCCCTGCTGCGGCCGCCATGCGCCGCCGTGACGTGTACCGAGACGGTCGTCAAGCGGAGGAGCAGGTGAGCATTCAGAAGCTCTTCCGGGACGCTGTGGCGATGCAAAAGTTCCACTCCCCGAACCAGTCTGGCGCCGGGGCCCGGGTGATGATTCACAGCCGAGAGGAACTTGCGTTGTATCGCCAGAAGCGGCGCGCAGAGCTGGAGGAGAGTGTGCGGCGCGGGTTTAAGGCGATCGGCAACTGGATCCGCTACGCACGTTGGGAGGCGCAGCAGCGTGACTTTGACCGCATGCGGGCCGTCATGGAGCGCGCGGTTCCCGTGCACGGCGAGAATGCAAACCTATGGAGGGACTACGCGGAGCTGGAGGAGTCGAACGGGTTCGCAGAACATGCTCGTCAAGTGTGGAGCCGCGGCGTGACGGCGCTGCCGTCGAGTGTGGACTTGTGGGTAAAGTACCTCGCCATGGAGCAGGCGGCGGGCCAGGATCAGCGGGTGCGAGATGTTTTTCATCGATGGCTTGCCGGGGACGCGGTGCCGCCGTGCGCATACGCGCTTGCCGCCCTCTACGAGGCGCAGCAGCGGCGCCAAGCAGGATGCCGTGACATTCTTCGTCGCTGCGTCGAACGCTTCAACACGACGGCAAGCTGGCTGCTGTACGGAGCCACAGAACAGCAGGTTTTCGGCGATCACGAGCGAGCCGTGAAGGTACTTGAAACAGCCATGCGCGCACTTCCCGACGAGGACCTTTGGGGGCTGGAGGAGTGTCGCGTGCCGCTTGCGCTGGCGGAGGCGCACGTCGCCGCCGGGAGCGCCGTTCAGGCGCGCAATGTCTTCCACAACGCACTCGAGCACGTTGCTGACCACCCACTGTTATTAGAGAAGGTGCTGGCGTCCTACAGTCGCTTCGAGCGCCTGTACGGAGACGGTGAGCACTCTGAGCAGGTAGCGCGATTGCGCACCATTCAGTTGTACGAAGAGCGCCTCCGCAAGAATACGAGTGACTTTGACGCCTATCTGACGCTGTACTCGCTCTACCGCGACCAAGAGCGTGAAAGTCGACTGCGCGCAAGCGGCTCAATCAACAAAATGCCGGAAGCGGTGGTGGGCGGAAATGCTGCACTGGCGTCGACAGCACTTGTCACCTCCCCGGCCGCTGCCGCCTCTCCGTCGCGGCAGGTGCTTGAGCGCGCGCTCCAGATCCCTTCCCGCGACCCTTATGGCGCCCAGCAACGTGCTGTTCTGGTCATGGAGTACGCACGCGCCTGTGAGGATGACGGCGAGCTGGATGCGGCACGGCGCACCCTCGCGCAGGAAATCAAGAATTTTCCCTTTGAAGCGGCCCTATGCCCGCGGCTGTGGGTGGAGGCGGCGGCGATGGAGGAGCGCCACGGCGCTACCGCACAGGCGCGCCGGCTTCTCCGCGCCGGGTCGCAGGTTACAAAGGATGTGCGCCTCTTTGAAGAGGCAATCCAGTTTGGGGAGCGACAGCGGGACAATGTAATCGAGGCAATGCACGCCGCAGCGCACGAGACCACGCCGCCGTCGGCGCAGGAGGTGGAGGAAGCATGCGCGCCGTACGTGGCGGAGCTGCGCACAGATTACCAGAACGCCATCCAAGCCTTCCCGTTCGACGTGCAGTGGTGGCTCCGATACGCGAAGCTGGAGGAGCAGCAGCAGGAGATCCTCCGTGCCGACGCGCTGTACGGCGCCTGCATCCGCACCTTCAATGATGAGGCTGAACGGGTTCGGTCCTTTGCGCAGCGCTACGACCTCCTTGGCCATGTGGACGCTGCCTGGGCACACCGGATTCATCTTCACACGCGGCGCGCGCGTGCCCTGCAGCGACAGGCGTCGCGGCGCAAGGGGTGTGCCGCGGGCGCAGAGACGGCTCGGGTCGAGCTGGCGACGCTGCAGGAGGAGCTGCTGCACTTGTACGCCACTCTGCTGCAGGACGTCTGGAACGCTTACCGGCACGAGGCGGTGGCGTGGTTTTCGCGGTACTTTGAGGCAGGTGAAGGCAGCGGTTCTGGTGTGCTTGCTGGCGCCGCGCCAAAGACGTTGCCCTCATCCCTCACTCCTGCTACGGCGCGCTGGTCGGAGGCCGTGGAGGCGGTGGCGGGGTATATGGAGCGAATGAGTGCTATCAAGATAGGCCAGGGCGCATCAGAGGGTGCCACAGCGGCTCTCCGTGAGATGCTCAAGTCAATGGTGGAGGCGGAGCGTCACGCTATTCGCCGATCCCTTGGCTGGACAGAGCAGACAACGCAGTTTGACGCCGTGCAGAGAGCACGCGAATGGGGTGAGCTGCTGCTGTCGCCGCTACTCGAGGAGTGGAGCAAGTTTGAGCTCACCCATGGTGGGTCACTGGAGGCTGTTGCGGCGGCGATGGAGAAACCGGTGAAGCGCCGCACACGACTCTTCAAAGCGCGGCCGTAGTGAAAGCGTCAAGGCAAGAGAGAGATGGCAGGGAGGGGATGGGCTGCTGCAGGCTTATTAATGCCACAGTTTACTCTGAAGAGTCGCGTCTGCGCCGATGGCTGAGTGTGTTGGCTTGTGCGCGTGTAGGTGTGCCGTGTTGTTTGGTGAATCGGCTCGCAGCAAGTAGGCCAGCGTCGTTGTGTAGCTGCACCACCATCATGCGTGCTGGTGAGTAGGTCAGAGGTTTCTTAAATACCGAAACGGAGACACACACAAAAGAAGAAGTCTGGCATCCCTTCATCGTGCTGTTTTCGGTCGGGTGTTGATCGACAGCCACCATCGCCGCTCCCATAGTTCCTTGACGCTTGTCGGTGGGTGGCCATGCGAAGCGGCTCCTCTTCGCTTCACTGGTTCTTGTGTGGACTTGTTGGGCAACAGCCCACCATCGCGTGGCAGGAGGCCATTTGCTTCTTTCATGGAGGCAAACGTCTCTGCGTCAGTGCCACTGTCATCAGCGGAGGAGAGAGAGGGAAGCGGACGCAGGCGCCTGGGCTTATGTGGGTCCACTACTTTACTGCTTCTCTCTCTCTCTTCCCTCACTGTCTCGTTGTGTGCGTGTGTGTTTGGGTGCGTATGCGTCTCTCTCCATTTCACTCCCGCGAACGCCAGGTGCGCCACTCTACTGGCTAGTGCTCATTCCTCTCTTCGCTGTAGCGTGCAGAGTGTGTGCCGGAGCGGGAACTGGACAGAGGTGCTGGCGGGGTACCTCTTTTGCGCTGTGCTTTCCGGTTCACTTGTCCAGTCAGAGGAGCCTGCATGCGTGCGCTTGTGCGGAGTTGCTTCTAGCCCCTCCTTACTTTCTTGTTCTCTCAGTGTACGCGTCTTCGCACGCGCGACCACAAGGGCGATCCCCCTTTTTTTTTTCCCTCTGCCGAACCTCTCTGTGCTCTTTCCTTGGCAAGTACTGCACGTTGCCCTTGCAGAGCTCTTCCTCGCCGTTCTTTTTGTTTGTTTTCCTTCTTTTATTTTGGTATCTTTGCTGTGCCATCACCGCCGCCACACCCCCATCTCTCTCTCCCCCCTTCTGTGTGTATGTGTGAAAGCCTTCTGCTTTTGATGTTACTTTTTTTTTTCGTGTGTGTGTGTGTGTGTGTGTCTTCGTTTTCCGTTTCGCTTTGTTGCCCCTCACATCTCTGTACCACTTGCCCTCCCCTTCCTGTCTTTTACGTTAGTTAGAAATCCCGTGTCTCGTTAGCGTCCTCGCTGCCGCGCGTCAACGCAAAGCCTCCTTTTTTAAGAAGCGCCTCCGACATATTTGCATTTGCCTTCCTCTGCTCCTCTCCAGCCTATCCACACCTGTGAAAAGAAATGGAGCGGACGGTGAGTGAGCTGGTGTCGCAGCACGGCCCCACGCCGCACATGGGCCTGCTGCGATGCCAGATGGAGCGTCGTGGCCGGCACAGCCTAAAAGGCTACAAGAAGCGCTTCTGGGTTGTGGATGAGCGCAACGGCTGGCTAGAGGTGTACAAGAATGATCAGGAGCACGTGCCCATAGAGGTCTTTCGTGCCGCCGACATCCGCAACGTCATCTACTCCGATGATAAGCAGAACCGCTTCTTTATGATGTTGGTGCAGACACGCGGGCCGCGCGATATCAAGTTTCGCATGGGCAGCTTTGAGGAGCGTGAGTCCTGGTCCAAGGCGATTACGCACATAATGGATGTCTACTCTGCCATCAACAAGCACAAGAACGTACTGGGCATGGTGCTGCGGCGCGCCAAAACTGTGTCGGAGGCCCTCGGAGTCAACATCTCTATTGACAGCGGACGCCTGCTCGCTGAGGTACCGGAGGACTTGCTGCAGTACGTTGCCGAGGCTGTCGACATTGCCTTGGTGAGCGTCACGGCGATTGTGCGCTCCTTCAAGGAGGAAGGAGCGGACATGCCGCGCAGCTACATCCTCTACGTGCACGCTATCACGGAAGAGCAGTCACCGTACCAGCGCAAGGAAACCAAGTACAGCCCAGAAGGGCGGACCATGACCATGAACGTGTGTCTTCTCCGAGTCAAGTCCGAGCGGGTCAGCTTTGTCGTGACGCAGCCAGAGGAGGTGTTTCGGCTGGTGCAATCAAGCGTCTTCCGCAATCCTGTAATTGAGGGCTGGATCGAGAGTGAGCCTAACTGCGCGCGGGCGTGCGCTGCCATCCAGGACTACCTCGAGCTGCCGGCGGGGCGGAGCAGCTGGATCACGTTTCAGTGGGGCCAGCACGTGAGCGACAGCGCCAAGGTAGAGGCCTTTCTGCAGAGATTCGTGACGGCGACCTTCTTCGAGCGCGCTCTGCAGAGCGTCAGGGATGCCGTGGTGCGTGTGGAGCGGCTGATCGCGGACACGAATGCGCAGACGACGGCCAAGAGCTTTACAGGGGGCTCCCCTGCTGCTCCAGCGCGCGACGGCGGCTGCTCATCGCCGTTCAGCGAGCGACGTCAGATGACAACTCCTGGCGTAACTGTGCAGCCGGACAGCATCGTTTTCAGCAACAGCAGCCTTGCAGCAACGAGTGCGACTGGCGGCTTCGGCGGTGCGGCAGGCGGTGGCTTCCATACTCACCAGCCCGCGACCCCCCCTTTGGCAAATAACGCTGCGGGTGGCGGGCCCGATGCCGCGCTTGCCATTCGGTTTATCCGTGAGAATGTGGCAGGGTTGTGCATCCAGCTGGATAAACGCGTCGTCGAGAAGGGGACCGCACCGCCGCCGATTGTCACGCTGCACGCATCCGAGTACGAGCAGCATTGCCGGCCCGCGTTCCTGCTGGTGGCCAAGTGCCACCGCGTCTTGCCTCGCAAGCACCACGTGACGAAGGATGTGCTAAGTGAGGAGCTCTACGAGGTGGCCTACAACGCCTTTCTGCAGCAGCAACTCAGCCTTCTGCGGACCGAGCTGAACGGCATCTTTCACAAACAGGTGAAGGTGGTCATCATGTGGGATCTCCTCTTTCGCGCCGCCGCAGGCCTGAAGACGCCGGTTAGTGCGGAGGAGTTGCCGCACCTTTTGCGGTACGTGAAAGATGTTTGCCTGTCGAGGCTACAGCACGTTGCTCAGGTGCTGCGTCATGCTCGCTCCGACGTCCCCGGGCACGTAGAGGACCACAGCTACCTGTACAAGGCTTTCTGCAGCTGCGTCGGGACCGTTGTGGTCAACTTCTTGCCGTATACGGTGAGCAGCGACGCGAACGTCTTTGAGCCAAACTTGCAGGCTGGCGTACTGACCGACACGCTCTACTGCACCAAGGAGGAGTCGATGCCGAGCTTGATGGCGGCCCTCGGCCACGCCCACCGGGGCAGCGCTAGCAAGACGACGCGGGTCTCGCTGATGGGAGCGGGCTTTCATGGCGTTCTTCTGTACGCGGCGGAGGCAAAGCTGGGGGCGTGGTGCGAGAGCTACTTCTCGAACCCCGAGAACGCGACTCCAGACCCGCGACGCCAGCTTGTGGAGGACGAGTTCGACAGCGACACGGATGGCACGTCGGTCGGGATGCTGCAGGACCCCGACTTTGGCGAAGCGGTCGCCTACGAGCGGAGCGCTGAGATTCGGCCGCTGACGATGCAGCGAGTCGTGAACGCAATCTACGACTCGCAGCGCCACGCGCCTGTGGATCTAAAGATCGGCTCCGAAGACATCATGCGCGCCATCCACGCTTTCGTTTCAGCCTTTGGCGATGACAAGCGACCCAGCAAGCATGATGTGGCGCGCGTCCTCATCATCAATCTTCAGCGTCTGCGTCAAATGTACGTGCGCGCCGTTGACGACGAGACGACGTCGCTGCTGACGTTCGAGCAAGCGCGCCAGCTCCTGCGCGACTTCTGCGAGTACCAAACAAATGAGCAGTACATTGATGTGGCGCTGCGCGAGGTGCCTAGGCTGGGGACGGAGCCAGCGTCGCCGCAGGAGGAGCAGGAAGGATCCCAGAGAGAGTCGCACGAGCCGGTGAGGACGGTGAAAGAGGAGATGGATGCTGACGTGAGTGACAGCGGCCACCCTCTAGAGGAGAATAATGCATACCCGCGCAGCCCCCGCCCCCGCGCCATGAACGAAGCCAGCTTGAGTGTCGTGAGTAACGGCACTGCGAACGGCGCCGAGGTGACGAGACGCGGGAATAGGCGCTGCTCTTTGTCGCGGCGGCGGCTACAGAGCAACAGCAAGAGAGCCAGCGCCATCGTTGCTTCCCGCACCGCGGAAAGCCCATCAGCCCGGTCAGCTTTGGTGACACCAGGCGCGATGTCCGACCGTAGCGAGCCGCATATCCGCGTTCCCTCCACAACGTCCGATGCCTTCGACTTTGCCTCTGTCACAGACGTAGCGCTGACGGTGTTGCTGCCGCGCGAGGCCCGCCTGGCTCGTCTCGCGTGGCGTGTCGGGTTTGTCTTCGGCCTTGAGAACACCGGCAAATCGCTCATCATCAACTCCATGCGCGGCATCGCAAGGCCGACGGTAGCGACGGTGGGCCTCTCCCAGCAAGTCGTCGCCTTTGATGAGTGGGTGTGGGCACTGAATGAGCTTGGCGGTCGAGAGAGCTTTCGCAAGAACTGGCGCTACTACGCACTCCGAATCGACACCGTTCACTTTCTCATGTTCGTTCTCGACGTTCTCAACGGGCAAGCGCTGGGCGAAGCGCGGCAGTATCTGAAGGAGGTCACCAACCACTACCACGAGGTTCCGCTGCTCGTCATCTTCAACAATTTCCGCGAGGGGCACCGACGCTTTGACATTCGCGAGTTCGAGGCCCTCATCCATCTCGATAAGCTGCGGCGGCGGCACGGCGCCGACGTGCTCTCTTGCGTCTGCGACATAACAGTGGTGCACTCAAAGAACCGACAGCTCCCGCGAACATTGAGCTCTACGCTACGCACACTCTCGAGCCTGCTCAAAGCCCGCTCCAAGAGCGAGAATGGCGGAGACGGGGGAGCTCCACCGGTTCCGAAGGCGACCACTACCTTTTCCGCGAGCGTGGTAGGGGGTGCGGCTGGCGCTGCGGCAGCGGGTGCTGGCGTAGGGCACTCGACGTAGAAAACGCCGGCTGCAGTTGACAAGTAATGCTGCTCTTTGGGCTACGTTGAACCCCCCGCTACAGCGTGGCCGCGGCGACATCCACCGCCCACACGCCTCACCACACACACACACACATACGACACGACCGCAGTATCGGCCTTCCTAAAGGTCGGCGAACACAAGGATCTTGCTCGCATGAGGAGCTTTCCGTCTCTCATATCGTGCCGCTTTTTGTTTCGTTTCCCTTAATCGACATGCATGGCCTCCTTTACCTCTGACTCTGACTCTCTCATATGTGCAGTTCAAGTCGGTCGCGTGTACGGGGTCGACACAGTAGAGGATGAGGGCCTCGAGTGGACTTCTCTCACCAAATCGCTCCCCCTGTTTTCCCTCTATTGTTTCGTTTCCCGTCTCGAACGACGCGAACCCATTTTCGGCACGATCTTGCGTTTTCTCTTCCTCGCTCCGTGCGTTTTGCGCAGACACTCACACACGGAGCCACTGACGCGCTCTTTGCAGCCCACATTCGCCAAGCAGCAGTGAAATAACAAGAAGAAGCCCTTTTTGGAGAAGGTCCAAGGCTGCCCTCATCACACAGAGGCAGGCGCTCGTCGGCGGAGTGAGCGTGCTTCACATACGCGACAGAGAACTCGCGAACATTACGCCATGCACACGACGATGCGCGTCCGTCCAGGCTAGCGTATACCTTGGTGGTGCCTCTTTCTGTTGCTGTGTCAGCTGTCCCATGACATTCTGCTGAGATGCCGGTCTCCTCCGCTCTGTGTGCACTACCCGGCGCCTCCCTCACTCGACTCTTTCTCCTCAGAATGCACTGTGTCTTCTCATCCTACTGTCCCATCTTCTCTGATTCTTTGCACCAAACTCAGACAGGCCTCCGATGAGGCGCACACGTTCTGTGTCTCCTCCACCCGTACACACATTCGTAGCCGCTTTCTCCCTTCCTCCTTCACCAGTGTGCAGATTGGCTTGTACCTGGCTGCCTGCTCACCGCGCTGCTATTTTTTTTTTCTATCCTCCATCTGCGACACACACATGCCCGCATAAGTACATGCACTCAATGCTTGTCTGTGCGTAACTTGCGCTTGTGCAGCTATATTGCTGTGAGCAAACCACCTTCTTCGCTGCTTCTCGCAACAGAGTATTTCTCTCGCTTCGCGCACCGTTTGCCGTCCTTGTGTTAATCACATATCTCTCGCCACTTTTCGTCCGCGGTGCTCGACTTGCCCCGTTCACTTCCCCCATCTCCCCGCCTCGCCTCACCTCGCCAGGTTTCCACGGCGCTCGACTCGGTGCGCGCGCTATCTTGGGGGTTGGGGGTGTTCGTTTCTTCTTCCTCTGCCGGTGCCAGTGCCTCTCTAACGTACTGCGCGCTGTGTTGTGCTGCGTCGTCTATCTGTAACCTGAACCTACTGCTCGCCAAGCATAGAAAAGCCACTCCTGCACACACTCTTACGTCCTTCGTCGCTCGTTTCTGTTTGCTCTTTCGCTAGGTATATCTACATCGGATCATCGAATTCTAGCGAGACTGCGCCGTTTTATTCTCTTTTCTCTTGGTTCACCCTGTCGCTTTCGCTCCGGTTCTCCAGTGGCGTGTCCGTGCTTGCGTCCCCCTTTGCCACCACCGCCACCGCCACCATCCCTTCCGGACCCTGTGCATCCCTCTTATTCTCGCTGAACGAGGGGACGCTTGCGCTTGGCGTGTGTGTGTGCGTCAGGGGGAAACTTTTCTTGCTCTTGGTTTCTCTTCTCTCCCCTCATTTTCACGCCATGATCGTGGACGCGATGACCTGATTACCCACACATCTATTTTTTGCGTTGCACAGGCCACCCCTCGTCGGGTGCCGACGGATGCCTCCTCCACCCCCCACAACTTTGTGTTCCGCCTTCAGAGCGGCACGTTATGAGCTCTCTGTGCACAGACACGTGTTTCTTCGTGGGCTTCTTCCGCTTGACACACCCAGTCCTTTCAGAGGCGTGTGAATTCGTTAGAAGGTGGAGTGCCCCTGCCGCCACACACTCATGGCAGCATCTCCCACCTGTCGAGGCACATGCGGGCAAGTCATCCAGGCACGCTCCCCCCGGCGACAGGGACGGGAGTGGAAGATGGAAGATGAAGACGGCGAGCCCATTCCCTCAGACAACAGCGCCGTCTCGACGCAGGCCCCAGGGCCCGAAAATGCGAGCACTGTGCGCACGCGCTGCGAAGCACAGCTGGTATGGTGCATCACACGCAAACAAGGCATGCAGAGGTGGGGGGAGGGAAGAGCGAGAAGCGTAAAGGTCGCGAAGGGATGCATACGAATCAATCCCGCACAGCGCGTGCGTGCGAAGTATGCGGCGTCGCTTACATCCCGACCGGATGTGCTGATGAGGCACAGATGCCGGAAGCATGACGAGAGCATCCCGAATCTAATTATCGAGTCCTCCAGACCTCAATGTGGGGAGTCACCACACCGTGGTATGGGATGCCGCGGCTTGGGGCGACTGAGGGTGGAACATGGCACGCAGGCAGCGGGGGAGGGTGCAGGGTCTCGGAGGGCCCTGACCTGAGAGGCTGGCCGACCTCCTCCTTGATCTCATCCGGCATGCGCCTAGGCCACACCCCCTGCTGTCCCGCACGACTGACGCCGCTGTGTCCGCCCTCGAGCAGGGCCCTGGGCCGCGGCGTGCTTTGGGTCGAGGCGTGCAGTGCAGCCGGGCCCGCGTGGCGCTGGTCTCTCAGCACGCACCCGAAGGAGGGGCAAGGGCGGACAAGGAGAGCCGGTTGGTCGCATGGCCCGATTCGACGGCAGGTGGCTTGTGCCAGACACCCAGGATTGAGCCGCAGTGCAAGAGCGGTAGGAGCAGTGTGGGTGTGCATGCGCCTGAGTGTGGAGTTGCTCACGGTGGAGGGACATGTCGGAAAAAGGGAACGATAGCTCTTCTCATCTGCACTTCTTCTGTCTTTAACATACCGACCTTGATCTTGCCAACCAACACTCCCACAGTGACATTATTCAGCATTATCGGGCATTCACGTACGCACACACTGGTGGCTGTGGGGTGTCGAATCCTCTCCACGGCCTCGCCTTCATGTATAGGTCGCGCGGTCTCTTGGTCTTTCTATGCGCGTCTCTTGATAGCCATCTGTTCAGATCCGGCGAGCGAGAGCAGCGATTTTTTTTTCGTTGCCTTTAAGCCCATTGCTCATTGTCAGCGGATCAGACGAAACACCGCGTGCAAAGGAGCAGGAGAAAACGAGCTGTTGCATGGCAGAATTCCGTCGGCATCGCGCTGCACACTCTGACCTCTGCCAGTTTCTCATGTAGATCTCCTTCGAAGCCGCGAAACACGCATACACGGGTCTCATCGCGTCGGGTACGTCAGCCATCGTCGCGTGCCACTTGCGAAGGTTGAGGGACAAAAAAAAAACAAATAGCAATAACGCAAAAAGGCAAAACGAAGAAAAGGCATCTTAGCGTAACATACGGGCTCCCGTGCATTTTTAGTTTTGTTTGCGGTGATAAGCGGAGAAACTGACTAGCGTCATGACTGTCAATGTCGCGTCAGAGGTCTCGCCGCTACCATATGGTGAGCATCAAGGCAGCTTTCGGGGTGTTGTGGCGTGCTCTAACCGCGATGACGGCTACTTCAGCGGCGAGAACAACTACGTAGACACGTCAATCTACACCGGGTTTCGCTACCAATGCGTTGAGTACGCGCGCCGCTTTCTGCTGCTGACGACCGGCTGCGTCTTTGCGAACTGTGGCAGAGCCAGCGAGATCTACGCGATGGATCACATCACACACGTGGAGACGGGGGCGCAGTACACTCTCCATCGCCACCACAACGACGGCACAGCAACGCAGAAGCCGGCGCCGGGTGACATCATCGTCTACCCTTACCACCCAGAACTAACTCCATGGGGTCACGTTGG
Organism: Leishmania infantum JPCM5; assembly: GCF_000002875.2. Taxonomy (NCBI): domain Eukaryota; phylum Euglenozoa; class Kinetoplastea; order Trypanosomatida; family Trypanosomatidae; genus Leishmania; species Leishmania infantum. Next base: position 1,655,251 of record NC_009420.2, read on the forward strand.
TGTCATATCCTTCGTTGACGATAACCGCGTCGGCATCGCAGAGCAGAACCACTACTTCGGCCCTTTCACCTCGCCGAATGAGTCGTACCTCGACGGTGAGCGGTGCGTCGCACGTTACGCCATGCTCACGTTCGACGAGGCGACCAAGACATGGCACATCAGGGAACCGGGCTCGATGCCGAGTGCCGCGGGTTGGCTGTCGTACCCTGATGCGCCGACCCGCGAGCAGATTCACGCGCCGTTCACGCCGCTTCCCTGCGCGATCAAGGTGCGCTCGACCCCATTCGACCAAGACGACCATCCTTTCCTCACACACTACCACCTGCACAACGGCTTCGACATCCCCAGCGGGTGTGTGAGGCATGCGTACGGCATGCGAAACGGCACCGCCGAAACGTTGGTAGGCGCGACAAGCGCCGCCGCACGCGTGCTGCGGTTTACACTTCATCTTCTTTTCCGTCGCGGCCGCCTCGGCCCTGCCTTTCGCGCGTTACCCACGAATCCGCTGAACGCCACACTGCCGGAGGGTGCGGGTGCAAGCGCGGAGGCATGTCGCGAGGTGGACGCACTCTTCAAGGTGCTCGCCGAGAAAGATGTCGTCAATGCCACCGAGACGACCCCCGATAGGCTGCGTCAGGCTGTGGCAACTTACTTTGACATCCCAATCGAGTGGGTGATGGCCATGGAGCGGGACTTCGCGAAAGGGGAGACACACATGGCAGCGGTCGTCAGCTTCTACCCGAACATCGAGACAGACTCGGCCGCCCTGGAGGCGTTTCGCGCAGCACGCAAGCGTTCAGGGACATGGGCAGCGCCGGCCGTTGGGACGGTGCCGCGGACAACAGCCAACGCCAGTACCCCCGTCGCCGAAGAGCCCCTCGCCGTGAGCTACCCAGCTACTGCCGAGGAGTTCCCAGTCAAGAACCCTCATGATGAGGCGTGGCACGTGGCAAAAGTGAACTTCGGCAACGCGCGCGTCATGACAGAGCTGTCGCAGCTCAATAAGGTGCAGCAGGAGCTGACGGGGACGATCGCGCTCATGACACCATCCATGCGCCCCTTCATCTCCACGCAGTACCGCATGGACTTTGCGGGCTACCTCAAGGTCGTTGAGGCCGTCTACGGCCCTCGCACTAGCTTCACGATTGTCATGAGCGATGACCAACCGATGGACGGCTTGCTGCGGGAGCTTGTCTGGACCCTGCAGAATTTGTGCGAGCTCGTCGAGTACCCGGTCCGCGTTGTGAATGAGAAGGACCTGACGTTTGTGAATGGCAAGCTGCACGCCACGCCGTCAGCGGTCTCTCCAGAGGCGGGCAGCCGAACGACCAACATCGCGCCTAGTGGGGCGTACGATGTGAACTTTGTGTACGCGCTGTGCGAATGGCCGCGCATTTTGGCCGACAGAGAGGCCACCCACGCTGCCCTGTACCTCGCCGCTGTGGACCCAGCGTCGGATGTTGTGTTTGCGAAGCCGCTGTGGTCGTGCCTCTGCTCTGGTGCGGTGAACGTCAGCGACGACGCAGAGAGGGCGCACGACAGTCATTCGCCGCGCTCCACGTCGGTGCGCTTCTTCGATGTGTGCCGCCGCCTGTATCTGCTGGCATCGCCGAAGCAGCAGCCGAAAACATGGGATTTAGAAGTATCCGAGTACAAGGATAGCTGCCGCCGCATTCACGTCGACGCCGAGACGGTGCCGATGCACTCTCCAGCCCACCTCAACGCCGACTCCCTCATGATCAATCTAGCGGGGAGCTGCTACATGGGACACGTCGGCGGCACACTGAGTGTTGAATGGGAGAACACCGGCGTCCACGCCGGCCACCCGGCTTCCCTCATGTTCATGTTTCCCGCCGACTAGCGACGCCAGGCGAGGGATCCCCAGACGATGAGGGCAGAGGTGGCCGCGATATGGGGGTGAGGGACGCGGCCGCAGCGCGGCTCTGTCGCTGCTGACACGGTTTGTCGAGTGGCCTAGGCCTGTAAGCCTGCGTTTGCGTTTGGTGTGTTTCTATATGTGCAGGTGCGGAGGGAGGAGGAGGAGGAGACAAGTGCGCGGGCAGAAGGCCGCGCGCGCGCAGACGTGGACGGCGACAGATAGCGAGACCAGATCTCCGCCCTTTACCCACCCTCTTACCCTCAGCCTCCCTATTAATCTTGGTGTGCCATGGACGACCGATGTCTGCCTTTCTCCACGCGAGACCGCGACCCTTCCCCCTGGTGCCCCCGACGCCTTGTCTTGTCCACGCGGTAGAGCGCCCCCGCCGTCGGGCGTGTGCCATGTAGCTGGCGCGTGTGGCTCTGTTGGCGTTCGATGATGTCGAAGAGCCCCGTCGGCGGTTCTCACTCCTGGGCTCGGAAAACGGCTCTGGCGCAAGACCAAGGAGATGCATGCAGCCTATCCTACCGCGGGTGCCACGCGTTCACGTGCAGCACCACCGTGAGCCACCGCCCATCCTCTCTCCATAGGAGGGTGGGGGTGGGGGCGTACACCAGTGCTTTTCCGAGCGAAGGGGTGCGCTTATCCACATCATTCATCAATCTAATCTCCCTCTCTCGCCTCGTTTTCAGCCGCACGCCAACGCCGAGAATGTCTGCGACGGCCGAGTCGTCCGCAGTCGGCTCCAGCTTCTTCCTCGGCATGAACCCGTCGCCACAAGCGTTCGCCAAGTATGCCAAGAAGCACAACATCTTTCTTCATCCGGATGTAGCGTTTCTGGTCCCAACCAAGACGATGGGCATGGGCGTGTTTGCCGCCCGCCCGCTTCACGCCGGCACGGTGGTGATTAGCTGTCCCGAGACCTCCGGGGTATCCCCATACATGAAGGAAGTGCCCACCTCGCCCTGTGTGGCCGCCCTGCACGCGAGTCCGACTGCCATGGAGGACGCAGCGCTTTTTGATGCCCTGGTGCTCATGGCGGAGCTAGGCCGAGAAAACTCGCCGTGGCGGCCGTGGCTGGAGGTCTGCCCACGCATGGCGCATCACTTCTTCGACCTATCCTCCGCTCAAGCGGCTGTGCTAGGCACGGAGAGTGTGATGGGGGGTTGGACGGGTGCTAATTTGGAGGCACCTCGCACAGTCGAGGACACCACCGTCGTTGCCTCGGCAACGTTGGGGTTGGCTGGTGTCACTGGCGTGGCGCAGGCACTCGGCGAGCTGCGTGTGATGCAGCGGTGGGCTACTGCTCAGGCTATCATGGCGGCCTTACCGGACGTATGGCCCGCCGACAAAGCCTCCTTCGGCCTCTTTTCCGAGGCGCTCTCGCAGGTGTTCTCCCGCAACTTTCACCGCGAGGATCTTCCGGGGCGAGAAGGCCCCTACCTTCTGCCCGGCCTCGACATCTTAAACCATTCCTTTGCCGCCAACACCGCCTTCGAAGTCCGCGGCGGTGGCCGCAAACACGCCACCGCCTTTACCGTCGTCACCACTCGCGCGGTGCAGAAGGGCGAGCAGGTGTACGGCTGCTACGGCCGCATCGGCGCTGCACGTTTTGCCGTCGAGTTTCAGTTTGTGACCAAAGCGGTGCTGCGAAACGACCTAGTGCGTTGCTCGGCCGCGTCGCTTGCTACGGTGGCGACGTTACTGCAATACTGGAAGGCCGCGAGGGAGACTCCTGGGTGCGCCGTGGGCTCGTCGGCGATTACCGCGTACCTGCAGCGTTGCACCGATGGCGCTGCATTGGCGGTGGGAGCAGGGGCAATGGCATGGAAACCGGCTTTTTTTGGCGGCGACTCTGCGGCGGATGTCGAGGCGCGTCGTAAGGAGATGGAGCGGCGAGTCGAGCGGCTGCAGCGCCTGGGTATCTTGTACGACGAGGGGCTTTACCTTGTGCGGCCATACGCGACGTGGGAGGCGGAGGAGGCTGCTGAGCCGGCATCCACCTTTCGCTGGAGTACGCCGGCGGCGCACGAGGGGGAGATTGCTGAAAACCGCCGCGTGCTGGCTGCCACAGTGTATCTCCTCACCGCCTCCAAGAGCGTGTACGACGATGTCTATCACCGCGTCACCGCCGACTGGGAGCCACCGGAGTCCGCTCAGATGTCCGCTGCGGTGCGGGACTTTTTGCACATCCGGATTGTTGCGGCGCAGTTGCAGCACGATGTAGCGTGCGGTGTCTTTGGTGACTCCTCCCGCGATGTGGTGCGCCGCCAGCTCGTGCAAGACGTGCTGGTCTCTGAGATGGAGACTCTGCGCTACTACGCTAATTCCTTTGCCTGAGTTGTTCCAAGTCGCACAAAAAGAGGATGGGGGCTGAGTGGCTTGAATAGTAAAGTGCGCACGTGTGTGGGGTGCGTGCGTGCATGCACGAATGCAGGGAACGGAATCGGGAGCGGAGACGGCTTGCTCATCACTCCTATCTTCTCACAGCTTCACCGTGCGCATCGAGCAAACTCGCTTGTTCTTACGCCGGCCCATCTCTTACCGTTCTCCTTTTCTTTTGCGAATGTCTCCATGACGCGGTACTACGTCTAAGCAGTCGACGTAAAGAAAACGAAGAAACGCCAAACAACACTGGACGCATCTACATTGTGCCTGGTAACGATCAATGACACTACTCATCCCTCGCCCTCTTCTCACTTCTGAGCATCCTGCCGTTGTGACGCTGGTTCTTTTTTTTTTACTGCACCAGGGCCACCGTGCTGCACCGTGATACGGCGTGCGCAGTTGCTGTCACACAGCGAAGTTGGGGCTCCTTTTCCTCACTCTGTTCCGCATGTGCAGTACACCATGACAACCTGCAACCACTCCCTTTATTCGTGCCTCTTTTTTCTGCTTGCTCGACTTTGCCCTTCTCTTTCTCTCTTTATAGTTCTGCTGATGTCGATGCGTGCTCTGTGCTGATTTGCTGACGCACTCGCATTGCCTCTCGACACGTATGGAAACACATATACACAAAAAAAAACGGGAAAAGAAAACGAACACCAGCCCTTTCGTGCCACGGCAGGTTACACATCGTCCTATGAAGGTGCGCACACGCACCAGCAAACATTACCCATCACCCACACAGTAAGCGAAGCGTGCTTCCACACAAACGCCTGTGAAACTTTTTAAAAGTGAACGGAGCCGCCACCATTACTCTTTTCGTTGCTTCCCTTTTTTTCAGCTTCTTCGTTGCCCACCGCCCCTGAGGCCTCGCCGCGGGATTCACTTGCGCCCGGACGTTACTTCTTCATGTACAACACACATACACGTAACCAATAAAAGCTCTGTAATTCCGCAGAGCTTGTCGAAGAGCGCACCGTCTCGCACTCACGAACGTGGCGCGTCTGCGTCTCCCTCTCCCTCTTCAGTCGTTAGCGTTCCACTCCTTGATGACAGTTTGGCCACTCTTTCTCATGCGCTCCACTAGTTCATCTGCCTCTCTCTCGCTGTATGTCTGTGGTCGCCGCTGCCTCTCTTTTTTCTTTTCTGTGCCTTTGATTCACGGTATTTTTGCGAGGCCAGCGCGAGCCTTTTTGTGTGGCCTTCTCGTCGCACTCTTCCTTGCCCCATCCCCTCCCTTCCCCTTCTCTGTTTAACGGCCGTGACGCTCTTCTTCGTTTCTCTTTCTTTGGCGTGCTGCTCGCACATCATCTCAAGACTTGTGCTGTTACGGAGCGCGCGCACCTTCACTCCACAGGGCACACGCCTACATCGACACACACACACACACACACACACACGACACATATAGTGATATTTTGCTGCACCACGAAGCAGAATATCAAAAAGGCAAACCAGCAAGGGAGAGAGAGCTGGTCATCATTACCATACTCTTGCTCGGGCAGATTTTCGTTGCGGCGGTCAGCTCAGCTGGACTCAGCCATGGGCAAGCTAACCGTCAAGGTTCATAAATGCGAACTCTACCGTCCGGTGAGCAGCGGTAACTGCGCCGTCAATCCGCGTGTCACCATTGTTGTGGACGGCACTTATCGGTTCCAGACAAATATCAAGAAGAACACGTTTGACCCAGAGTTTCGTGACTCCTTCGTTGTGGGCAACACGCACCGGCTAGCCGTGATTGAGGTGTCCGTCCACGATGTCCAGGAGCCGTCCGGCTTGGTGTTGCCCGGCATCGGCGTCTTGGCAGCAAAGAGGGGCTTGGTGCGGGAACTCAACGGCGTCAGGATGGACGAAGGCGAAGGCGTCGGCGCCTCCACGGCCGGCCCCACAGGTGGTGGTGGCTCCAGCGGCATCAGCAGCGGTACATCGTCATCGTTCAAGGCGCGGTTGCCGGTGTTGCTAGGGCGGTGTTACATCTCGATTGAGCGTTTGGTGCACCACGAACGGAAGCGCCGCAAGTACTACCTCGCCACCCCACTTCCACCCTCGTCTGCCACGGCCACGGCAGGGAGCAACGGATGTGCGACTGCTGCCAGCGTCGCCGCGAACGCGATCGCGGCCGGCGCGTCCCCAGCGACGATGGCGAGCGACGTTGGTCCCTCGTTTCTGCAGCAGGCCCTTCCGACAGGAATCGCCGGTACGATTACAATCTCTCTCGAGTCCGACTCTCTCGGCGAGCCCCCTTCGGAGTTGAGCCTCAACGAGCCACTCGAGACCGCGTATGTGCGACGTTTGCGTCGCTTTCTGATGTGCTACGATCCGCCGAAGGTGGCCATGCTGGATGTGATGATGGCGCACGTGCGCGACACCACGGAGGTGGGCCCACACAACAACAGCAGGCGCCGCTACAGTAACAGCAACGGCACAGGTACCGTGGCGCTGGCGGCCAGCAGTGCGCCAGCGTCGCGGATTCATAAACAGGACCGATCGAGCGCCACATCAGCGACTTCGGGCACCACCACACCGCTGCGCCCCGGTGCCGACAGCGTCACATCGCCAACCGGTGGCGCATCAACCCTGCTAATGAGCTCGCACGACCAAGTTGACTCACTGATGTGGAATCCGTCGAATAACTGTCCGAACCGCGTCCTGCAGCTCGACCACAAGAGGAGCCCGCCCAGCAGCAACGGTTCACCCCCCTTTGTCGCCGCTCTCCGAACGCGCAGCGTGTGCCTCGGTGGCCGAGCAGAGCTGACGGCAGACCTCCCTGATGAGCGAGAAACCTTCGAGGGAATGATGAACCGACTTTGCGCTGAGTACCACGCGAGCGAGCCGGGCGACTTCCGCGTCGTGCTACGGGTTGAAGGTTGCACAAACATCAACAAGGAGACCTGGAATCAGTCGCTTATCGGGTCCGACGATGTCTTCGTCATCTTCCGCAGCGAGTCGGAAGAGTTTGAGACGAACATGGTCACGCTGCAGAACACCGTCGTTTGGTCGGAGGCGAACACCGTTGCCATGGACGTTGTGAATCCACATCGCTTCTACGTCACGGTCATATTGATGGGCCGCAGCGGGTCCAAGACGTACGAGATTGGCCGCTGCAACGTCAGTGCGGCGCCTCTCTCGAACGGGTACGTCTCGCGCCGAAACATGTTTCTGTGTATGGCGGAGAGCGTGACGCGAGTGGCGGTGAACGGCGTGGTGCATCTCCTCGTGCGCCCCGTCAACTTCAGCCTCACTCCGCCTGACATGGCGGAGAGCGTCGACGATTTCTACGACCGACTCGGCCGCTTCTTTAAGCGGTACGACCCCCTCCAGCTGCCCATGGTGGATGTGCTGGCGCGGGCCCGCCTACGTGATCACGACACCTACATGAAGGATCTGGTAATCCAGTACGGCCGTGAGCCGGGCACGGTACGCATGCTGGTCGCCGTGGAGTCCCTCATCTCACTGCGCGAGACAGCCGACAGGGATCTCAGCGGCCAGGACGTTCGCGTCCTTCTCACGATGGGCTCCTGCGGCGTGCGCACCAAGACGTTTGCGGTGCGCCAGTTCGCGCCTACCAATGTTCGCGAGAATTACGTCTTTGACGTCGTGCGAGAGACCGACCTGATTCGGATTGAGGTGGTGAATGCGCGAGACGATAACCTCGTATACGGCCGCGTCGACTTCAGCTGCCTGAATACGCAGCGCAGTGTCATGAACAAGCGCGACCTGTACCTGGTTGGCGCAGCTGGGACGCGAGATGCGTATTTCAGCGGCATCGTGCGCGTGAGCCTCTACAGCGACGAGGTGGGGCACAACTACGAGGTGGACATGAAGCTGGAGGACGCCTTCACCGGGCGACTGCGCCGCTACGTGTACCGCCGCATCCCTGAGAGCCTGCACCGTGTGAACCTGGCGGTCGCAACGGTATTCGACATAGAATCCTTCATGGCGCAGCTGGCTGTCGAGTACGGCGACGAGGACCCCACCTATGCTCTCTACTTCACCGTCGTCGGATGCCGTCAACTGCGCTCTGGCTTTGGCGGCATCAACCCTTACGTGGTGGTGCGTGTCGGCATCGATGCCTATCAGACAAAGACGGCGAGGGCGAACGAGGAGCCTGACTACTTCGAGTTCTGCGAGTTCTATTACGATCGGCCGGAGGGTATGGCGATCACTCTCGTGGTGATGGATCAGGCTGACATCGGCAGGGACGAGGAGGTTGGCCGTGCGGTGATCCCGCTGGCCAACGTGCAGCCGTCGAGGCAGTACAACGATTGGCTGCCGCTCCTCTCCGAGAAGAAGAGCGGCAAGGTGCGGGAGGTGGGCACGATCGGGTTCAAGTACACCGTGGTCGACCTAAACCTGGTGGACCGCACCCGGGCTCGCCTCATCAAGGAGCAGCACCGTGAGCGTAGTGCACGTAGGCCTAGCTTGGCGAAGGGAAGAAGCGAGAGCCGACTCACGAGTTTAGCGCCATCAGGGACCAGCGGAGCCGACTTCCTGAACTCCACCTGGAGCACCAGCGCGAACGCCAGCTCTGGGTTTGCACATCGGTGGAACACCTTCAAGAGGTACCTCCTGCAGACCCCCCTCATGGCGTACTCAACGCGGACGCTTAGCATGGGTAACAGTGCCGGCGATGAGTCAGACCGCTTCGAGCAAAGCATGAGCGAAAGCACGACACTCATCATGGCAGGGCAGGACGCGAGCCTCTTCAAGTCTGGCCGCTCCGTTACCAGTCGCCTGCCGACCATGAACCTGATGGATCTCGGCATCAGCACTGTCGAGGAGTTCTGCACCGCCGAGGTCAGTGAGCTGCATTCCGCGGGGTATTCCGAGACGGATGCGGACCTGCCCGCCTCGCTGGAAATGACGTACCGACCGCCGACCCACGAAAGGGATACGCTGACTGGGCCCTGCTCCTCCGTCAACGGCGAGGGTGGGGCGGAGAGTGGCAAGGCGGCGCGCATGCAACTAAGCGTGCGCCTACTAAGCTGCACAAACCTCTTTAAGCCTGGACACAACATGCCGAACCCGTACGTGCTACTCTCTACCATTTCCGAGTCCCACCGGTCGCGGGTGCAATTCTGCACCACAGAGCCGCGGTTCAACGAAACCTTTCTGTTCACCGTTGAAGACCCCCAAATCGACTATCTCACCGTCACCGTTCTCACTGACACGCCTTACGGGTTGAGGAAGCTGGGCCACTGCACGCTGTCGATGCGCAACGTGCAGCGCGGCACGATGCGCACACGGTGGACGTCGCTTGTCATCCATCCTTTTGAGCCAGCCGCGATGGAGTGCGGCTTCGTGTACCTCTCGCTCGGTGCTATCAACTTCGGCATAAACTATCTACCTTCCGTGGAAGCCGAGAACCGGCTACGGGAGCAGATCCGCGAGTACCTCACCCTGCACGCGCGGCGGCAGCTCCACCGCTTGGAGTGGTACGTCGGAGAGTTCTCGCAGCTTGAGAGCATCCTGCTCGGTGGCTGGTTCCGCGATAGCGGTAACGACGCCGGTGCCGACGACACGGGCACGCGCGTCGCCGACTTGGAGGTGACGGTGCTCGGCGTGTCAAACCTCTACTGCGGTGGCTTTCTCGCCGAGGGTAGCTGCGTCGTGAAGGCGAAGGTGGATGGCCAAACGCGAGCCAAGACAAGGCCGATCACCGGTGCTCAGGGCAGCTTTGTCGTGCCGGAGGGTCAAGACTCGCTGCGCTTCACCGTTCCCGAGCCGATGACGACGCTAGTGCGGCTGAGCGTCGTGCTGAATGGTAAAACGGGTGCCGGCGAGTGCTACGTATCCTTGGCGGATCTCCACCGCGGCGTGGCGAAGGAGCGCACGCTGATGCTGGTAATGGATTCACGCTCCTCGCATGCCGAGGCGGTGGGGTTCATCCGCATCTCCGTCTTTTGCAGCAACTACGGCAGCTCCGCCCCGGCCCCGACAGAGGAGGAGCTGGCGCTGCACTCGCGCCTGACCCGGTTTTTCTACTACTACATCCCGACGGAGCTGGCGATGGTGGACGTCAAGTACGCAACAACTCTGAATGTGGCGGCATACCTGAGCCGTATGGTAGAGAAGTACGGCCCAGAACCCGGCAATTACCGCCTTCGCTTCAGGGTGGACCGCTGCCGCAACCTTGTTTTCAAGAATGACAACACACCGCTGCACGTCTTCTGCATTGTCCGCGCCGGGCTGCAGGAGTTTCAGAGCTCGATTGTGGAGGGCCATAGCGAGTGCGTATTCGGCGAGAGCTTTGACCTTATCATCGGCCTCCCGCAGCAGGAAAAGGTGGAGCTGATTCTGATGCGATATTACCCATCGAAGCAGGTGGAGCTTGGCCGCACGCAGCTGGAGCTGCGTGCGTTGCGGCGAGCGGAGGAGAACAGTATGGAGCTGGCGCTTGTCAGTAACGCTGGCACAAAGGCGGCGGGTGTTTCCGGCATCCTGAAGGTTTCCTCCTTCCCAGTCGACTTTGGCCGCGATGGCGGGATGCACTTACGGACGCAATCGACGCTAGCGTACGGCCTCGATGGGCACTCGGCCTTGGCGCAGACGATGTGCCTCTTCTCCTCGCCGACTCGAATGGGGGCTGCCAACACAGTTTCGGGTCCGCGCAGCAGCGCACCGAGCGACCACGACGCTTTGAAGGAGCCGCTAGTCACCGAGCGCAAGACGCCGCCGCCGAGCGCATCGCGCATGATCTCCACCTTCCTCAGTGACAGCCTCGGGGAGCAAGGCGGGACGGTGCCGCCCACGGTCCGCGGTAGCACCTCGGCCTCCGTCACCATCGTCGGGTTTGCTGGGCTGAACATGCGCGATGCCCAAATTTACATTCGCGTTTCGGAACACGACAAGACGCTGTTCAAGACGAAGCCTATCCCCGCTGAGCAACTGGTTGCCTTGGAGGCGAGCACGGCCACCTTCACGATTGACAACGTGGCCGCTGACTACGACAAGCAGTACACGCTGAAGCTCGGATTTCGAAAGCTACTCGGCTCCGAGGCCCTCTGCCACGCCGATTTCTGTGTCTTGCGCTGCCCCGCCGGAAAGACCGTAGAGAAGCGCCTGCGTCTCTACGACGTGAACTCGCAGTACTTGGGCATCTGTCGTCTCAGCATAACACTGCCGCCGATCCATCTGCCGGCGCTGCAGTGGCAGCACCTCTCTCCTGCCGTCTTTGAACCGCTCATGGACGACGTTGCGTCGCTGGTGTCCACCTACATGCCGAAGGATTTGCGGCGGTTGGATCTCATCTTGTGTCATGCCCCGGACATCCGTCGACTGCATCGCGCGTTGAGGCTGCAGCTCGCGCCCAGCGTGGTGGCGACGGTGTACGTGGCGATCCATTCCGTCGACCTGCACTCCGTGACGGTGCGGCACTCGTGCGTTGTGACGGCGTCTGTCGGGCACTTCACCTCTGAAGCGGTGCGGCGGCAGCTTGGTTCGTCGCAGGTTTACCCATACGGTATGTCCAAGGAGGGCATCTCCAACCTAGACTTCCCGCTGCTGCGCATCGACATCAGCGCCACTGGACCTGCCGCCATCTTGACGCTGTGCGTCTGCGACCGCGCCTCCAAGGCAAAATCGGAGGAAGTTGGTCGCACTGTGGTGTCGCTGCGAGCCTTGCTCACGCCTGCCGTCTTTGACATGTCTGAAAAGGTGCAGGTGCCGCTTGTATCGGTGAGCCACGCTGCGAATCGCGTGCATGCAAGCCTGGCCGGCACCGTCACGTTCAGTCTCATGCCGCCTGCGTTCGAGAGCTATGGCGCTTCCGTGAGGTTCGCCTCGAGCGTTGTGGAGGGCTTTGACCGCGCCTACGTCCGCTACTACACAGATCGCATTTGTCGCCTGCTGAGCCACTACGACGCCAACTCGCTGGTGGACATCCACTCACGCCTGTACGAGTCGTACGTTTCCTGCAAATGCTGGGAGACCGGCCTACCAGCTTGCTTGTCCGAGCTGGTTGTCCGCTGGGGACCGGAACTGGACAGTTTCGAGCCGCCCCCTGCGCTGAAGAGTCGCGATGGCGCGCAACAGAGCAGGATAGCGGCAATGGAAAAGAGCGAAAATAAGGAGTCAGGCCCATATGAGCTAATGCCCAACGCTGAGCGGCAGCCGGCAAGATGAGAAGGGTACCCAAATGTCGAAGGATGACAGCAGTGGAGTGGTGTGGTGCGGTGGGAGGGGATACGGGAGATAAGGGACGTACTCGGCCTGCGAGCCTTTCTTGTGACGTTGTATGGGCACAAAGCGCTGATGGCGAAGCAGTGCATGTCTCTCTCTCTCTCTATCCCTGCCCTTGGCCGCACAGTTGTTCTTGGGCGTTCTTCCCATGCCTCCTTTGAGTCGTTGCTGCGGTGCCGATGTCGCGCTACACATGACTGCTTTATGTCTGCATGCGTTGGTGTATGCATGTTTTCGTGCGCATCTATGTATGTGTGTGTCCGCATGTGTGCCTCAACGATACTGCCTGAACCTTTTCTTTGCGATCTTCTTTTCATCTTCTTCCTCCTTTGCTTCTTACCTCTCTCTGATGAACGTTGTGTATTCTCAGAGCTGCGCACAAGGACGGAGAGAGTAGGCGGGGGGTGGGTGGTGCTTTACGTTGTCTCGGCGTTGTTATTCGGCGTGCCTGATTCCTCCTTTCGCCCATGCTGCCACCCTTTTGGTGGTGTGAGCGTGGAGGAACACCCGCCTGGCGTTTCGCCCTTTTGGTGCTGTCGCTGCTGTTCTGTTTTTTTTTCTTTTATGTGTGTGTGTGTGTTTCTGCTGTGGCCTCTTTGGTGATCACTCCTGCGCTCACTCAGCCTCTCCGGGCTCTTCTTTCGTCTTTGCTTGCCCGTCGCCCGCCAGAGTCCTCTTTCTCCGCAATCAATCGGCACGCCGGTGACTTGCTTCTCCTGTCGAGGCATTGCCTGCCCTTCGGCGACATTGCCAGCTCCTCTTTTGCAGGGTCACTCCTCGACTTCCCTCTTTCTCTTGCTGTTCGCCTCGAAGAGGACCGCTTCGCCTTTTCCCCCGTCGCTTCCGTCAAAGCCCTGATGACGAGAGGGGTGTGGGCACACCTCTCAGCGCGTGGTAGCTCATAATCCAGCGACCCCGCAATACTGCGTGGAGGGAAGCCAAGCCGGATCCCCCGTTATATAGCCCTCTGCCAAGTGCCGAGCCGCTTCTGGCGGGCAACAGGGTCACGTGCCCGCAACGCAGGGGGTGATCAGAGCTATGTATCGCTATGGATGCCGGCGGCCAGGCCCTGGACGGCGTGGCATGAGAGCGGCCTGCGACTGTGCACACGCCTGTGCCATCCATACGGTAGGCAGGGCGTCAGCGTGGCTCGAGCGTATCCCACGCGGCCCTCACACTGCCCTGCTGGTGGTGCAGGGAGAGGCTGAGCCGCCCCAAAGGGGACACACCAGGCCACGGCCCTCGAAAGGGAGGGGGAAGCGTGGAGGTGGGGGCAGAGGCCGTGCTGAGATGACGGGGTCGGCGCATTACTGCAACGGGTGCCTAGGGTTTCTTCGCACTACGCTAATGGAGCCTGTGGCGAGCCGTAGGTTAGAGTGTACTGGAGCTCTTGGATGGAGAAAAACGGACCGATTAAACATCTTCTGCTAGCGGTTGTGAACACCACGGAGGCATGGGTACAAATACATACACGCGCACCCAAAGCTCTTCTGGACATTTTGTCGTGTGCACTCATGTGCGTTTGCGCGTAGGCGTTGAGAGGTTCTCTGTGCTTTATTTTTGCTGCGTGCGTGTGTGCGTGTCTTTCTTGTATTCGCCTGCTGCTTCTCCTTTTGTTGCCTTGAGTGCTTTCGCGTCCGAAGACTCAGACGTTTATGACTTTGCTTATGTTTTCCTACTCGTGTCGATTATTCTGCCGGCGGCCGTCGTTGATATTTCTACCCAGCCAACGGCCTGCCTGCCTGCAACCATGCCTGCTTCCACGTGTCAAAGAATGTGAGCGCCCGCCGTGGCCGTCACCCAAGTGCAAGTGATCCATTGTGCCGGCCTTGTGCATAGTAGTGGCGTGCTACCCGACTCATATTCATCCAAGAAAACGAAAAGACGACTGCGAATAGAGAGCCACGTGACTGAGCACAGAGGAGAGGGAAGGGGGACCGTTGCCACACGCATTTGAGCACCCACCATGTCTTTGCTCGATGTGTGCGGTGGCGCAGAAGATGGGGTCTGCGCGCCTTTCCACGCGCATAGCTGCTGTCTTTTCCCTTTCTCTGTTTCTGGCCATGTGGCTACTGAACGCGCTCTACCCCTACCCCCGCGAGAAAATGCATCTCCTCAAGTCTCACCTCTAACTACGCTTTTCTCCTTCTCATTCCATCTTTCTCTTCTGGGATGCGCCCGACGATAATGTGTCGTCGCGCGTTGCTCTGAATTGTGTACAATCCTTACCATGTTATTTCGCGTGTGCGTGAACCATGTACATAAACATGACAAAAAAAAACGACGAACGCACGCACACCCGCACACTTGAACCTACACATGCTCACATGCATGTAACACCATGGCTACGTACAACAACGCGTTCATCACTCTGTTCTTCTCTTTGCGTCGCTCATAATATTCGTCCTACTCTCTCCGCCTCTTTCACGTGCGCTCATCGCATCCCCTGAAAACGCGCGCGCCGTGATGATGCACGTCGGCATTAGAGCAGAAATTTCACCTGAAACACAGCCTTCCACTAAGGTAGAGAGAAGAACCTCATCTCGGAGCGGGGCAGACACGTCAAACCGTGACCGGAAACAATAAACGAACGCGCGAAAGAAAGGCGTCCTGGGATCGACATCCGCAGTTGCAGTTGCTGCACCATCGCTGCTCTTGCTTCACCTCCTCTTCTTTTTTCGTCGCTGTTTTTATTTTTTCGTTTGCTGCGTTTTCGTCGCATCTTGTTCCTTCAAGAGTGCGTGACATTCTTAGGTGTTTGCCCTTTATCAGTCGCCTTTTTCCTTTTGATGCATACATACAAGGACCTCAGACTATCACCTCCCTCTCACCCATTTGTTTTCATTGTTGGATTGTAATATTATTATTATTTTATCTTTGTTTATGCTCGGCTTTTCCCTCGCCGCCTTGCTTTTTGTTTTCTGTGTGTGTGTGTGTCTTTAACCGTTTCAGTCCTCTCATTTTCGCTCAGCTTTTCTCTGTAGCACTTCCGCTCTGCCTGTACATACACACCCAAACAAGTCTACGCGCACACCCCCCGATCCGCACGCACCGTTTTGTAGGTGGACACGACACACTCTCGCGCCATTATCATCCTTCTTTTGTTTTTGTTGTTCAAATATATTTTCTTTCATGTCTTCTTTGTCGTTCACCCTCGCCTCTCTCATCGTCAGCCGCATTTGCGATTTCCCTCCCCACTCTCCCTCTCAAAGAAGACACAACTCCGCACAGAAGAACGGACCCCGATTTGAGACTGAGGACACACTTTCTTTTTACCTGTATTCGCTCCTGCCACGTCCTTCTTTGATCAGATGCCAAGCACTCGCTGCAGCACATCGTCACAGTCGCGGCGAACTGGAACTGCTGCAGCAGATCTGGCTTCAAGATCCCCCACGCGCTCCATGCGCCGCACTAGGCAGGAAAAGGGCAAGCCCTGCTACGAGGCGGTCGAAACCAGGGAGGAGGTGACAACCTATATCGTTACAGCGAATCATGTACACGCGGCTGTAGAGCGCTCGCCGCCGCACCAGGAACACGTGCTGAAAGGCAGTGATAGACGCACACAAAGTTGCAGTGGAGCTGCTCGGCAGGAATACCCTCGATTGGCGTATTACGGCAATGACCGCGCTCCACGGACGAATCAGAGCGCCCCCGAAATGACGGGCGACAATGCACGGCGGAGGCCGCAGTTCGGTGCTCTCGCCGTTGACCCTGGCAGCCGCTACGGCAGCGCAGCCAATCGCGGCCGCCCCACCTGCAGCGACAACGCGACGTCGAACTTTGCGACGCGCAGGCACGCCGCTGGTGCTCATCCATCACGCTCCTCCCGCATAGTGAAGGCCCCGGCCGATATTTCGACGCTGGAGGACTACAAAACGCCGACACGCCGTCGCCGAAGTGGTGGGCGCTACGCGTATGATCACGGTGTAGGGCATACGGAGGCTCCTCCAGCGTGGCGCGGTGGCCGCCACGGCCGTCGAAGCTTCCCTGCAGACGTGCACGCGCATGACAACGTCGATGTGGAAGAGACGGAGACGAACTCTGCTGCCGCAGCCGCTGCAGCGGAGCCGTACCACTTTCGGATTCGTCTGCACGAGTGTCGAGGCGTTTTTGCCGATCTGAAGGCGTCATGCCGTCCTCCACCTGCGGTCTACTTTGCCGTGCACACCGTGGAGGAACGCGGCCACTCTGACATTGCAGACAAGGGCAGCTACAACCCCGTCTTCTACGACGAGTTCATGTTCTCGTCGGCCGACCCGGAGCACGACGCGCTGGTGTGCACGCTGGTGGCGGCCAGCTCAGTGAACACCTCGCGCGGGAGCCGCATGCGACGGGACAAGAAGGTGGCAGAGTGCGTGCTGGCGCTGCACAACTTAGCGTGGCAGGTGGAGCGGAAGGTGTGGGTGCCGCTGGTGCGACACCCTGGAACCTCGCAGGCGTACGAACAGGGCGAGGTGCTGGTGAGCATCTACTCTGCCGACTTCGGCTACGACGATGTGGCGACAGAGGAGGAGGAGGCGGCGTGCTCTGCTGCCATCCACGACACACTGACCCGGTACGCTCCGCAGGAGCTGCACCGACTGGACTGGATGACGTCTGCGTATGTGAACAAAGGCCCCGAGGCGCTGTCTCAGTTACGCGCGTCCTACCGGGCCCGCACAGTCGAACCCGTGCCGGTGCGCGTGACGGTGCAGCGCGTCGAAGGCTTGACGGACGAAGCTGGGGGTCCGACTCGGGCCTCCGATATCTACGTGGTGGTCGGGGACGGCCGCGTGGAGCGGCGGTCCAAGACGGTGCCGTACCGCCGCTGCGCCACCGTCAATCAGGAATTCAACCTTGCCCTCGCTAATCCGGCGGTGGACGCTCTGAGCGTGACCGTGCTCGGCAACGGCCGCAAGCTTGGGGAGGCCGTCGCTGGGCTGACGAACGTGCAGGCCGGGAAGGCGAAGGAAGTGACGCTGATGCTCGTGCGCGCTGCCGAAACTGGCGATGCCTCGAACGGGGGACAGGTGACGCTCACACTTCAGACCGAGAAGTACAGCAGTCCATACCAAATGTCCGCCAAGCAGGAGGCTCGGCTGCGCGAACGCGTGCTGGCGCACTTGTGGTGTTATCTTCGTGACGATCTGCACCGCCTTGACGCCATTGTGGGCAGCATTGACAACGAAGAGGTGTATATGCAGAAGTGGGCTCGCACCGTCGGTCCCGAACAGAAGCCGAGGCGGCTTCAGGTGAGCGTACGAGAGGCACGCAACATAATCGCCGACGGCGGGCTGCCGCCGCGGTGCTACGCGCGCATTACTGCCGGGCCGACGACCGTACGTACAGGACTTGCCACCGTCCGCAACGGCGTCGTGACGTTTAAAGACTCCTTTAGAGTGCAGGTGTACGATCTTGCTCACGACGCTGTCGAAGTTATGATCGTCGCGGAGGGTGATGACGGGGAGCGGGAGATGAGCCGGGTGTGCTTCGGCGTCGCCACCCTTCCTCGTCAATGCCTAGTCGTGCGCACGCTTCATCTCGTCTCCGCGGCGACGAAGCGCGCTGCCCACGTGCAGGGCGAGCTGACGGTGGAGCTGTTGGCAGAGGACTTCGGACTCACTGGCGCGTTGGCAGTCGCTGCGGCGGAAAACACCAGTTTCGCCTCTAGTGTGCACATGCAGCGACTGGAGGCCATTATGCAGCGCAGCTCACCAGAGAAGCTGCACCGCGTGCCGTACATGCTTGACACGGCGCCGCCCGGTAAGGCCGAGCGCGTCGTCGAGGATGAGGCAAAGCAGCACGGCGGCGACGTGGCGGTGGCGCCGATGACTGTCAAGATCCTCGGCGTCAAGGCATTTAAACCTGCCGTGGATTTCTACGTGAAGGTGTACCTCAATAACGAGCCGATTCTTCGCACCGGAGATGTGAGAGGGTCGACTGTGGTTACCATAGATATCGAAGACAACAACGAGGCGACGGTCCGGCTGAAAGATGCCCCGCAGGCTGTCATGACCTTCAAGATCGCTCAGCACCGTACGCTTCGAAAGACGGCGGTGCTCGGCGAGGCCGAGGTAGCCTTGGTGAACCTCGTGAGAGGAGAGAAGAACGTGCTGTGGGTGCCCTTCTTCCAGCCGGCGAAGGCGTCGGCGTCTGGCAGCGGTGGCGAAAGCCGACGCTGCTCGGCATCATGCACATCTGACAGCCGGGACAACGTTGTAAAGTTGAAGGGAAATCGCATGCCAAACTCAAACGGCACCGCGGCCGCTCGGCAGCAGCGATTGCCGGGCGCGTCACTGGCACGCCACGGCGCCGCTGCCGCCTCGCCTGTCGGCATGCTGGGTCTGGAGCTGCAGTCTAATGCCTTTCCGGAGACCACCGTCACAGAGTACAAGCTGGGCGACGAGTCGGGGCGGAAGGGCGTATCGGCGCAGGAGGCGGTCACAGAGGACGTGACGTCGCTGATTGCCAAGATGAGGCCGAGCGAGTTGCCAAAGGTACAGCCCATGATTGCGCAGTGCACGTCGTTGAAAAGTGCGCACGACGAACTCCGCGCAGAATTGTCGACGAGGCCGATCTTGTGCACTGTCTACGTGAACATCGAATCCGTGGATCTTGCGACAGAGACGGGCAAGACGCAAGAGGCGCAGGGCGGGGTCGCGGTGGAGGCGGTCTACGGTAGCGAGCGTCAAGAATCGCGCAAGCGGACGGGGTTTGCGAATGACGCGCTGCATCAGCGACAGCTCTACACCCAGATCCGCCTCGATATCCCCGCAAAGCTTGACGGCGCCATTAGCGGCCGCAATGGTGCCACTTCGAGATCCGCAGCGTATGCCAAGGGGGCGCCAGCCCTCGAGTTGCGCCTGATTGGCGTTCACGGCAACGAGGGCGCATCAGGCGCGGTGCTGGTCCCGGCTGGGGGCCTTGCTAGTGGCGGCGCATTCGGTGAGGGTAGTAAGGGCGCCTATCACTATGACGCGGCCGATACCGACTCCGATGCCACGGCGGACCCCTACTACGCGGGCGGCGAGAACAATCTTCACAGCTACATAAGGTTCCCCCAGAACCGCGGCCGACTCCGGAGCACCACGCAGCCGGAGGAGGAGCACATGAGGCGTCCGTCGAAGATGCGCATTATGCAGCAAGGGCAGCGGCAGTCGCACCCACACCGCAACGGCGGATCCACCGTCTCATCGCACTCTAACCACTACCACAATATCCCTGAGGATCAGTACAGCAGCTATCGCGAAGAGGACGGCAAGCGCTACCTCGGAGGCGCGAACAACATTCACAGCTACGTGGGCTCTCCAGGGCAATCTTTCCGGCACAGCATCGCCGACTCGGAGCGGACGCCGCCCCGCCACCAGGTCGGGCTGGCGAATGCGAGTGGCAGCAACCGGCAGGCCGGCAGCACGTCTCGGTCTTCGACCGCCGCGTCGGTGGCGTACAAGTGGAGCGCCCCGTATAGAGGCGAAATCGGTGTCGTTCGCCTGTCCCTGCGCGCGCTCTTGACGAGGCCGCTGTACACGATCGGCGACACGCTCCGTGTGCCGATCGTCGCACCAGTTATTCCAGCCAAGCTGTCCTACCATGCCCGTTGTTCCCCTGCGGTTAACCAACGCTGCATCGTTGGCCACGTCACGCTGCGGCTAACACTGCCGGCCTTTGAGCACGTTCCTGAGTCACTGCGGCTGGGCGGCCACAACAACATGTCGAAGGTGGTGCCGGGCTATGTGCACTACTATGAGCGGCGCATCAGCGCATACTTGCGGTCGCACAACGCGCGGGACCTGGTGTCATTCCACTACGATTTGTACGAGCGAGACGTGGTGTCCGGGTGCTGGCCGGTGTCCCTGCCCCAGTGGATGCAGACGCTGATCAAGCGATTTGGTCCCGAGACAGAATACGTCGGTCCGGTGCCCTCGCTCCCTTTAGTCCCCGAAGAGTGGGAGCTCGTGCGGCAGCGCGCCGACGCGTTGCGCCGTGAGCGGGAGGCGGCTCTCGCGCCATGGAAGCAGGGCAGCAAAGTCGGCGATGACCATACCGACGACCACATCGACGTTTACTCCAGCCGCGGTGCGAGCCCCTCTGCCCACTCACGCGGCAACTCCCCAGGCCGCAGCGCATGGGCGGATAGGAGGAAGGGCAGCAGCGTGAACGGGAGACTCGATGCAGGGACGGCGTCAGCGGAGGCGGTGCACCGCTTCTAGTGCTCAGAGCACCTGCCAGAGTGCTTGCTTTGATGCCGAAGTTGTCTCTTCCCCTTTGGCGTTCGCCTTCTGTGGACGCGCTGTGACGAACTACCCATGCTGAGTGAACCGCGTCTCTCTTGAGGGTCCGCTGTCGTGACGGGTGCACCGTTGGCTTTCTCTCTTCTCTTTGTCCCGCTCAAGCTGTCTCATGTTTGCTGCATTCTCTCTTTCTGCCCGTTTCTCTCACATGCGCGCGGTCTTGCACGGGCCACCTGGTGTATATGAACGTATATATATATATGTGTACATGTGCGTGTGTGTGTGTTTAAATCACGTGCTCTCGCTCGTCCCTCGTCGATTGCGTTTCCAATGAACACCATCTTTTTTTCGTCCCGCTCGATTCCACTCGGTGCGCGTTTTCGCTTTCCTTCCGTTGCGTGAGTTGTCTTTTTTGGTGTTCCTTGACGTGAGGCGCTTTATTGCGCCGCCGTCTCCTCACTCTTGGTTTGCTCCGACAGCCGTCTTTGTTTTGCCGTGGCGCCGCTACCTTTCGGGCATGTGTGTCGGTCTGGGCATTCCTTTATTTATTTATTTATTTTTTTCGGGGTGTGCCGTCGCTGACGTTTGTGTTCTCCTTGCTGTCCTCTCCCCACCGCACGCACTCCGTCTCGATTCGTCCAGAAGGGGTACAGGCCTCTTCCACACCAGCGGGTTCTTTCGCACAGGGAGGCAGTGTGTGGGGTACAGTTTGATGATGGTGTTTGGTTAGCGGGAGGAGAAGGTAGGAGAGAATAACAGTGACACAATTCAACGTGCTGGTCGATGCCTGTTGTTTCGTCCATCCGCTTTTCCGCCCCCCATTCCTCTCCTCACCCTTCTTCCTCCATCGATGCATGATGTGACGGAGGCGTCCTTCACGACTCCATGCGTCGTCAAGCCTAGCAGTGGTAGTGTATTTTGTTGCTGTTGGGCACACACACACACAGACTCTTTCTCTGTATATATCTGTGTGCATACTTGTGCTTTTTTTTTCGTTAGAAGGCCCTTTTTCTCTTTTCCACTCGCTTGTTCTTTGTCTCCTGGGGTGCTGCACAAGTGAAGTCTGTCATGTACATCGTACCTCTGTGCCTGCCCCCTCCCTTACTGGGTTGGCATGTGCCCCTCTCCCTGAATCCTGTCTGTGTGTGCGTGTGGGTGCGTGTGGTGAGGCTCTACATGGTTTGCGTGGTGCGTTGATGTGCTTCACCATTTTGATGATATCACTCATAGTTGTCTCCAGCGAGAAAAGAAGAAAAAGCTTGCATGCAGCACTTTAGTATGTGCGCATGCTTGTGTGTGCGCGCGTGTGTATCGCGCGCTGTGCCACATGTGCCACGAACACGCAGATGACCCTGCTTTCAGCTTCTCCGCTGGACTCCGTGTTTTTTTTTTCCGCACCTTCTCACGCATCTTTGGAGAGCGCTAGCACCGCGTTTGCTGTTTACTCCTTAAGGTGACAGAGCCGGTGCACTGCCGGAGCACAGGTGTAGGATGCGTTATGTGCGAGGATGGCATGCGCCCTG
The DNA here is from genome assembly GCF_000002875.2 of Leishmania infantum JPCM5. Lineage (NCBI taxonomy): Eukaryota > Euglenozoa > Kinetoplastea > Trypanosomatida > Trypanosomatidae > Leishmania > Leishmania infantum. The sequence goes on from NC_009420.2 coordinate 1,677,429, forward strand.
CACCTCACGCAGACCTCTGCAGTCGCCAAGGACCACTCATCCTTTGCTTTTCCGTCTTGTTCGTACGTGGACGGTGCTGTGCTGATCTCTCTCTCTCGTCCCGCGATTGTGCCTCTGCGCCCACCATGCTTACGGGCCCCAACCCGGCTGTCACCGCATGCTCGTAATCGTACACGCATCTCATCCATATATCCTCGCGCTGATGTGTACGTTGAGTTGCAAAGTCCACAAGGATACCGCTTCTACGCGCCGTCATCAGACTACATATCTGGCGCCGACCACGGAAAGGGGGGAGCAAGCTTCTCACTGGCCATCACAACATAAGCGTGTCACATGTTTTTTTTTTTGCGCAGCATTTTATCTTTGCGTGCGCCTCCGCTTGTGCCAGATCCGTCCGTGGCGCCCTTTTTTTCTTACTGGACGGAAAGGCTAACACGGAGAAGAGGGTCGATCGCATAGAGACAGTGACGATTGGCAACTGCCAGCGAGTGGCTCTTCTCCTCGTAGCGCTTTCTGAATCGGCTTTCGAGCTATCGTGAGGAGGAGCGCACAAAGAGGGTCGTTTTCATTTTGTTTAGCTCTCACGAAGCGCGGAGCTTCACCCCCCCCCTCCTCCCCTCCCGCTCGGGTGGTCGCCATTGCGGTAGTTTTACTTGACGCTGTTTCTTAGGTAGCGTTACGATGAGCAGCTACGACGCTATGAGTGCGGTGAGCAGCAACGGCGCTGCAGTGCCGGAGATCAACTTGCACCCGAGGCTAATGACCTACCGGCCCGACAGTGACTCGTACACCAGCTCGGCACGTCAGACGCCTCGTAGCTCCCGGGCGGTCCCCACGAACGCGGAACTGGCATACGCGGGAGTAACGGCGCAAGACGGCGTCGTGCAGCAGCTTTCTTCGCGCAGTGAGGAGAGAGGGTCGCTGGCTGGGCCCCGCGAAGTGTCGGCGCAGAGTAACTCTGGTCACCGGGTCTTGAGGGCGATCACAGCGTGCGGGCCGATTGACGAGCCATTGCAGTTTAGCCAACCACAGCAGCGCCGCGCCGTCCGTGACACCCCTCGCGAGCAGCAACCGCAGCAGCACCAGTCTCAGCTGACGCGCAACATATCGCACGGTGTCGTGACTCGAAACCCAACCGGAGCCGGCAGCTCACGCGAGCCGATCCGCCCTGGCCGCAGCAGCCGCAGCTCCACCCCGCGGATCCCATCGAAGTACAACGACCCGTACGCGCACGTCACCTCCGTCGTGCAGGAGTACCGCCAAAGCCGCATCAGTGCCCTGGAGGCGCAGTACAGGGTGGTGCGCACTCACTCTAACACATCCATTTCACAGGGTTATGATACAAGGCAGAGTCAGAGCGCGTCGCCGCGCTCGGCGGAGGCGAGGCATAACGCCTCAGCACACAGGCGGCCATCTGCGCGTCCCAGAGATGAATCGCGGCGGGTGTCTTCCGCGTCGTCTCGCACTCGGCAGAACTCTCCGCTGCCGCGGGCGATGGAGGAAGAGTACCTGCGTGGTGGTGTGCCGCGCGCCGCCCTCGACGCTCCGCACATTCGCTACGCTGAGGCACTGCAAAACATGTACAACTACTCCTCCTCTGCCCAGCGCCTCGCGTGCATGTCTTCTATGTCGAGCAACACGACGACCGAGTACGTGCCAGATGTGGCAAGGAGGATACCAGACCGCTTCAAATACGTTCCACCCACGGAGGAGGAGCGGCGCCACCATCGCGAGGCGACTCTGCGCGCCCTCGAGGAATGGCGTAGGCGGCAGTGGGCCGGGCAGAATGCAAGCTGCGACGAGGACATGGCTGCCGGCGGCGCCGCGGTTGAACCGCGCAACCGAAATCTAGCCAAAAACCAGGCTGGCACCCGCTCTCAGCAACCGCAGCCGGCTCGCTGGGCACCTTCCGCATCATACGCGCCACGGGAGTCGCAGCTGCAGCAGGCTAGCCACGAGAAGGCGGCGGCTTGGGCTCTGCAGAAGGAATTTGGCAACACTTCGGACTCTTTCTCTGGCCAAACAAGGGACTCTTTCACACCCTCTAAGAAGCACAGCGCAAAGAAGGCGAGCAAGATCAGGGGTGCGGCCGAGCAGCACGATGACTACTCCACGAACGAGGGCGCAGGAGAGTGGGAGCGACTGCAATCATCTGTGGGAAAGCGGTCCGTCACGCCGATTAGCCGCCGTCAGAACGGCGCTGGCTCGCGAGCCTCGTCGCGCAAGGGTCGCAAGTCCCCACCGGAGTCAGCGCGTCTCGAAGACGGCATGAAGCTGAACTCCTTCCGCCAAAAGTTGCTGTTTGACATAGTTGCCCCTACCGTGTCCATCGCATAGAATCTAACCAGAGCTACTCGTGAAGCCTTTGCACAGAGAAGGCTGGCACGGCACGTAGCAGATGACGATGACAGGGGGAGGAGACAGCGCCTGCGTGGTGGAGTAAATGTATGCTTGTGTGTGTCTGTTTAGAGTGGTACCCTTACTTTGCTCTTTGGCCGCGTTGGCTGCTTCCCACGTGTGCAGACCGCGAAGGCAGCGACTTAGGGATCTATGCGCCTGCATACTCGTGTGCAGATGTGTTTGCGTGCGTGTTTGTGTGTGTGCCGTTTATTCGGTTCTTTTTTTTTCTTCGCCAGCTCAGCTTTGTGCGGCATTGGCTGCTTACGTCGTTGTGTGGGTTTCCTTTCCTTCTGTGAAAGGATTGCTGTGGTGGTCTCCGTTGACCCCTCCCCCCCACTTCCCACCCTTTCCCTCTCCTGTGCGTTGCTGCCATCGTCTTGCTTGCTTTTCCTCGTCAATCATTGTCCACACGGCTCATGACAGCCTCGCGGCTGTCTTCTCACGCAACTCTGTTTTTTTTTTCTTTCGTCATATGCCTGTTCTGTACTGTTGTTTCGCCATACAGTGACACTTCCGTGGGTGAAAAAAATGAAAGGCGGGGGCGTCGAGGCACCTGTGCGCACAGAGCCCGCACCTGCGTCGTTGGCTCGCGGATGCCATCGGCAAAGGATGCCTAAAAAGTTGTCCTGGCGACGTGCATCCCTGTCTGTGCCACAGCGAGGGTGCAGGTGGCCTCGGCGAGGAAGAATGAAGAACAGCGAAGAAAACAACGCTCTCTTCTGCCTCTGCTATAGGTCGCCAAACGACACTGGTGAATGCCCATCTCGTCACACGCTGTCTCATCGCGCGGGGGCGATGCGCTTGGCAAGACCTGCATCTCGTCCACTCCTCGCGGCGAGATTCAGTATGCGACAATAAAGCCGCCGAATGTTTTTTTCGTAGCTCGCCATCTCTTTCTCTTACCTCGCCATCGCTTTCTCTCCAGCTCGTCGACTGCTCCCAACCTCACACGAAGGGAGTTATCTCCACCAGAGTTAGTCGCACTGCGCGCGTCACCGCGGCCAGAGAAGAGAGAGCGAAGCGTTTTTGTGCCGCTGCGCCCTGAGAGGAATCATAAACTTCTCTTCTCTTGAAGGTCACGCCACCTGGCGTGCAGGTCACATAGGGTTTTCGGAGGCTTACGAAGGGAAAAGCCTATGCGTGTGCATGTCTGGCCCTGTCACGCTCTCTAATCGAAGGGAACTGGCAGAGCTCATAGCGAGGGTAGCTTAGTGTCACTTTTTTTGTATATCTAGTTGCTGGTTTTGGCGGAGGGGAGGGGCGTCGTCCTGGAAACATCCCACGGCGGTTTGTGATCTGCACAGATACCAGCAGAGGAAAGGACGGCGGCAGCTGCCATTCGCGCCGCGGCCGTTCAAGCGCTGGCCTTGTACTGTGGCCGCTATCGCACGCTTGTCATCTTGGATGAGACCCGTCGCTGCTTCGGCGTGCTTGTACATGGACGACTCGCGTGGATCAGCTCTGTTTCCGCAACCGAGCACACCTGAGCCGCAGCGCTTCCAATTCCGAAGCCTGCGGTGGTGCCCGGAGGCACAGACGCCAACGGCCCAGCGTAACGGATCTGTGCCCTATGCAGCGGAGGAGGTGGCCTATATGTATGCTGACGAGGAGGGTGTGCCGCATGCGCAGCGCTCCAACGTAGGGCATCTCACGCGGTCGCAGCCGCAGGATGACGGCGCTAGTCCTTGCACACCGCGAACGGTGTGTCAGCCTCGGACGAGGCAGCGCGCGGAGCTAGCGAGCGCGCATCCCTTTTCCGCCTCACTGCGCACCGCCCATGCGTCCGCTGCTCCCCTGCAGCAGTCGCCGTGCTCATTCATGCCATCCATCGCGGATGCTCCCGTGGTGCGTCGCACTCGGTCTCTCTCGTGTCCAAGTGCCGATCGATCCGTTGCACCAGCTCGCTGTTCAGTCGGGTACGGCACCAGCAGTGGAGTAGCAGGGCAAAACATTGGCCGACACACTACCGTATTGAGTGCTGTGCCACCCGCCGGTGTGAAGATGTGTGGCTCGCCGTCCGCTGTTTCCGCTGCATGCTCGACAGTGCCGTTACACTCGGCGTTGTCTACGACAGCGCACTCGATGGCGAACGAGCAAGGCCGTGCGCTTCCGGAGCGCCACGACGGCGTTGATCTGCCCGCTTGCGGAAGCAACGACGCCTTTTTCGCGCACACGTACACCACGCAGCCGTGTGCCACCTCCGCCTCCGTCCCACGGCTCACGCGTCTTTCGCTCTCCTCCAGCGGGCACAGCCCTGCTGTGCTGACGAACTGGTCTATTGGCCGCCCGACCACGCTGCGTTGCCGCGACACGGACTCTGACGTGCACTGCGATTGGGGCGCCATTCAAGGGGAGGATGAGGCGGAGAAGAAGTCGTTGATCGGTTGTGCGACGCAAGTCTGGCGCGTCTCTGCCGAGGTGCGGATGCCGCTGCAGTGTTCCCATGGCACAGAGGCGAAAGAGGAGGAGACGTTGCTCGGCGACCCGACCTCGCATGGTGGTGACTACCTGACAAACGGCAGGGACGTATTTGCGTCCTCGCCACCGATTGCGTGGCAGCCAGCACCGCTCCCGGCGTCTTTTGCGGCCTCCCAGCTCGACCTTTCCGGCTGCGGCCAGGACAACGCTGTGCTGCTGAGCGGTGTACCTGTGGCGAGCGCCGAAGAGGAAGCCCACAATGAAAGCCGCGAGGTGACGCGATCGAACGCGATACCGACAACCGGAGACATTGCGGCCACGAAATCGAACGGTTCCTTTGCCGGCTTGGAGGCTGCACCGCGCAAGGGCTATGCCCGATCCAACAGCGGCACGCCTCCGCGAAGCGATCTCGGTTCTCCGAACAACGCGGCAAACCTGAAAGCGCAAGGTCGCGCCGCTAATGGAGCGTCTGCAGGTGTCGAACTCGCGTCCCGCGCAGCAGCTTCGGAGACTAACTCTCACCACTTCGGGGCATCTCTGTGTGCCAACATCGGCAGCGGCTGCAGTGCCCGCTTGGGAATAGCTGCGGAGTGGCGAGACCACATGTGTACCGCCACTCCGCAGGGACGGGGCGTGTGGGTGGATGCGCCGGCACAGCTGCGTGGGTCCGAATACCCCCCCTCCACAACAATGGCTGAGGCGGTTGCCGCGCGGCTGGCGCACATCTCTATCCACACCTCTCCTACCCCAAAGCGACTGGCGTTTGAAGAGGAGGAGCTTGTCGAGAGGGTCAGCGGTGGCGGCTCGCCGACGCTGATCCCTGCGGTGCGCAATGTTGCGGACGGCGCTGCTCGACGGCGCGCTTGCAACGACGCTTCAGCTGCTCAAGGTGGTGGTGGCTCTACTGAAGTCGGCCTCCTGGGTAAAGGCGCCGGGGGCCTGGGCAGCAGCGGCATGCGGTGGGCGTCGGCGTTTGGCGATAGTGGCCATCGTGAGCTGTGTAGCAGTCACATCCCCAGCGGGCTGCAGCTGCTCCGCTCCCGAAAACGTTGCCTTGCCGAAATGCAAGCGACAGACACGCAGGAAAGGCATGCCGACACGCTGGCTACCGTAGGTATCAACGACGCACACGATGCAAGTTATCTTGTACCCGATAGGGTCGGTCCTATGAGCTTAGCGACTCCTTTTGAGAACCTAGAGGAGGAGGGTAGCGACGGCGACGAGGAGGCAGTGAAGAGGCAGAGGCGCGAGGAGCAGCGTCGCACGCGACTGCAGCATCTTCTCCCGGCTTCGCTAAACACGATGGATGACCTCATTCCATCTCCGGCGCGAGCTCTTGGGACGGGAGTTGCTCCCTGTTCATTTCTACTCTCCTCGCGCGTGTGTAGCGCCGTGCACGGGATTCAGTCGGCGCAGGATCAGCAGCATCAACAAGACCGCACCCGAAACGACGATCCGGTTTCGTGGAGTCAGATGAGCAGCATCAGCTACGTGACGCCGGCGTCGCAGAGCACGTCGATGGGCCTTTGGGGGATGTCAAGCACACTCTCTCAAGACCACCACGGCGGCGCAGTGGTGTGTTCCGTCGGCTCTGGCTCGCAGGTGTTGACACCGCTCCCAACAAATGTGACGCCGCAGCCATCACGCAAACCGTAGAGAGAGTTGTTTGCCTCTTCACCAACACCAGCAGCGCGCTCGAGAGTTGTCTTGCACTTACTCGTGCGCATCCCTCGGCCACAGGCTCATGTCGGCGTGTCTCTCACTCTCTCACAGCCACTTTCGCTTTTGTTGTATGTATATATATATATATGTATGTGTGTGTGCGTGTGTGCCAGGGTGCCGCTTCCTTTCGCTCTTTTTTTTTACATTGCGTGTCTCTCTCCATAGGTGCAGGCTGGCCCCTGATCAGCCCCTTCTCCCCCTCTTCCCACGCCCAGTGCGTCTGAACGCCGTTGTGCAGTGGACTGGCGCTTTCCGCGCCGCAGTTGCGTTCCGTCTTCTCACCTTATTACTACTTTCTTTAGCGTATTCTCACGTCATCTTTACTTCACCACCACCTCGCCTCTCCTCCTTTGAATACTTTGCCCTCTCCCTCTGAGCTGACCTAGATTGTGTGTTTCCTTTCGAAAGCCGCCTCTGTCTCCCACCCAACCCCCACACTCCTCTTCGTGTTCTCTTTCTTGTGCTTTCAGCGCCGAGGCAACGGAACGGCCGCAAATGACGACAGCGAGGAAGAAAGACGAATGACCCTTGTGGGCACCCACGCAGTCCTCTCCTCTCGTTCTCTCTGCCCACTCCCCTTCCAGTTATTCGCCTTCGTCAGCGTGATGTTTCCTCTCACGCTGCGCTTCTCTTCCTTTTTGTTGTTCTGCCCTTCTCCATTGCTACATTTTTTGTGTGTTCCCCTGCACTCGTTAGATCAGTGAGCGCACCGCGCGCCCCCCTCCCTCCCCCCAGCATCGGCGGCTTTGCCTGCTTCTCGCCCATGTCGTGGAACTCAGCAAGTGCCGACACCCCTCTCGTCTCCCTCCCGCCACACGGATACATCAAGGCCCTACTTTGCCGTTCATTTATGTCAAGGAGTGTGTAAACGACCTTGTGTTTGTGTATCGCGCTTGTCTTGATGGCCGTTTCTTTACTGTGTTGCCGCGCCCTGGCTGTGCGTTTGCTAGATTTCGGTTCTCGTGAGACCCACAGTCCCGGCGTCTCTTTTCACCCTGTAGATTCCACACGCAACTCTTGTCGTGCTGTGTGTGTGCGTGTGTGCTTTCCGTTTGGTAGATTGTAGTAGATGCTCACGATTCACTCGCGTGTTGGTGCTTGCTTGTTTTGTGTTGTTCTTTGTACACCGAATCACCGAAGTATGGTCTTTCTTTTTTGTGATGTGCGCATCGGCAGATGACAGGAAGGGCCTGCCCCCTTCCCCTCACTACCCCCCTCCCCCCTCACCACCACCACCACCACGGAGAAACCCGCTTTTACGTTTTATTCTTTTCCGTCCGCAGAAGAATTCTCCACACCCCACGTCCGAAGAATCAAATAGTCGAAAACAAGTTGTGCGCAGTTTGCAGAACTGCAGCAGCGCGACCCTATCACGAACTGTGTTGCAGCAGCGGTGAGCGAAAGGGATCCGAGGTGCCTGCCTCTCAGTGCTTGTGCTGTCGCGTTGTATCACTCGCGGTCGGTGCAGGCACCCTGCTTTTTGCGGGGCGCGAAACGGGGCGGAAACCCCCCAGACAAGATTCATCTCTTGGACTTCATAACACACACACACACACACACACGCACACATTTAGTTGTTGAAACTTCTGACGCGGCTCTCTTGCCAGGGTGCACCGCAACGGATGGTGCAAGAGTATTATGCGACCGGCAGGACTGCCATTCCGTCATGTGGCCCCTTTGTTGTGGTTCTACCGTGCTGGAGCGGGGAAGGGGCTGTTGACACTTTTTGCCCACACCGTACTCTACTCTCCATCACATCGCACCACTCATCATCTCGTCTATTGAACTTCCATTGTGTGTGTGTGTGTGTGCCGAACAACCCGGCGGCACCCGCCTGCACGTCCACAAAACTCAAATGCATGCTCATCTACTCACACATGCAAGAATAAGGAGAACGCTGTATTATCTTTTCCCCCCTCTCATCGAGTTTGCGCTTTTCTCTCTCCCGCTCACCGTCGTTGTTCACATCACCATATCCTTTGCCGCTGTGTGCGCATCTCTGTGTGACTGCGCGCAGCTTTCGAGGAACGTCATCCGCAGCACACAGACCGGCTTTGTTTTCTCTTCCACGGCGCTCTTCTCATCTATCAAAACGCGCACGCGCATTCATACAAAGTTGCGTCTTGTTAGGCATTCCGCTGTCGCACCTGTGAACCGACAAGTAGCCGTGCGCGCCGTCGATTCGCCGGCTTGTCGCTCGCCAGATATCAGCACTCAGCAGCTACTTAGTGTTTTTCTTTTGGAGGATTTTCTGGTAGACCGGCATCATTTTTGCTCCATCTTGGCTGTGCTCTCGTTTCCTTGCCGCCAACACTCCCCCGCAAACATCCAGCCATGCTCGCTGACGTTGCCGCGCCGTCGTCGTCGTCAACGGCGCCGGGGAGCAACACCGCCGTCTCTGACTACTTTCTTCAAAAGATCCACGAGCTGCGCGCGACGCAGAAGCGAACCCTCGACAATTTCGAGCGCCTCGAAGCCCAGCGCAATGACCTTAACCGCCGTGTCCGCCACCTCAAGGAGGAGGTGCAGATGCTGCAGGAATCCGGCTCCCTGGTCGTGGACGTTGTCAGAGTAATGGGCAAGAACAAGGTGCTGGTGAAGGCCGGTTCTGGGCAGGGAAAGATGGTGGTGGATGTGGACAAGTCGGTGGACTTCAAGGACTTGACCCCCAACGCCCGCGTTGCCCTGCGCAGCGGCACCTCGGCAATCCACTACATTCTGCCCACGAAGGTCGACCCGCTCGTGTCTCTCATGAAGGTCGAGAAGGCTGGCAAGGAGTCGACCTATGACGAGATCGGCGGTCTGTCGCGCCAGGTGAAGGAGATCAAGGAAGTGATCGAGCTCCCCGTGAAGCACCCAAAGCTGTTCGAGGCTCTTGGCATTGAGCAGCCGAAGGGTGTGCTTCTGTATGGCCCGCCTGGCACCGGTAAGACGCTGCTTGCGCGCGCGGTGGCACACCACACCGACTGCACCTTTATCCGTGTCAGTGGCGCGGAGCTGGTGCAGAAGTACATCGGCGAGGGTGCCCGCATGGTGCGTGAGTTGTTCGTTATGGCGCGTGAGCACAGCCCCTCAATCATTTTCATGGATGAAATCGACTCCATCGGCTCCTCGCGCTTGGAGTCGGGCGAGAACGGTGACAGCGAGGTGCAGCGTACCATGCTTGAGCTCCTGAACCAGTTGGATGGCTTTGAGGCCTCCAAAAACATCAAGGTGATTATGGCGACCAACCGCATGGACATCCTTGACGAGGCGCTGCTGCGCCCTGGTCGCATCGACCGTAAGATTGAGTTTCCCGCCCCGGACGAAGCAGCCCGCTTTGAGATTCTCAAGATCCACTCGCGCAAGATGAATCTGACACGCGGCATTGACCTCAAGGACATTGCCAAGAAAACGTCCAACTGCTCTGGCGCCGAGCTGAAGGCGGTGTGCACCGAGGCAGGCATGTTTGCTCTACGCGAGCGCCGCGTGCACATCACGCACGAGGACTTTGTGCTCGCTGTTGCCAAGGTGATGCACAAGGATCAGGACAAGAACGTGTCGTTGAAGAAGATGTGGAAGTAGAAAAATGTAGACGACCGAAGAAGGCGACAGGAAACCCGTGACCATCTGCTCATGCTGCCATGCACACTGCGAGCGTGTCTGTGTGCGTCTCTTGTACGCCTTCGTCCCGTGATAGTGCGTGTCACGCAGGCCGGCTGTCTGCCGGGCATACTGCGTTGACGACTCTGCCTCGGCATCCGCCTTCCTTTTCGTCGTGCTCTCGTCATCCCTCTTGTTTTCAGACGACGTCGAGGTGTCGGCGAAGACTCCCTTGCGTGAACACACGTGCGCGCGTGCAAAAGGATGCGTTTGTGCGTGTGCGTGCGTCTGTGCACCCCGCGCGCTGCCGCTAAGGTTTTGCGTGGATGGTGCGAAGAGATGTACGCCGCTGCTTCTGCCCTGTTGCCTCCTTTCGGGTGTGTTGAGGGCAATCGTCTCCTCACAACGTCTTTCCTTTTTTTTTGTTTCGCGCTTGTATGTGTACGTGCCCGCTTGGGTTTGTTCATGTTTCTGTGTGTTGGTGCCCGTGTGTGCTTGTCTCTCGGCGTTTGCTAGCTGGTGACTTTCAGCGTCCCAAGCAGCTGAAAGGCGAAAGGCGAGCGGGAGAGAGAGAGCGGCAATGGTGGCCGTGACGGCTATCGCTCGTGCGTGTGTGCATAGACTGTTTTGTGTTGGGGATGAGGCAGTGGAGCGGGACAGGTGGCAGCCATCACCGAAGAGAATACATGGAAATGAGTGACGAAAGTGGAGCTCACCACTGTGAATTGTCTCTCTCTCTCTATGCATACTTCCGAGTGGCCACGCTGCGTCTAGCGGTTGTCGCGGCGCTGGTTTGTGACGTACTGGTGGGTGCGTGCCGCTGCCTTCCGCTTGCGTGCCCTCTGCCGCTGCTCGACTCTGTACTACCTCCCTTGCACGATGCCCTCTGGCCGGCCTCTTCGTCTTCCAGTCCTGTGTGAACTGCGGCGGTGCTGGCTTCGTCTTTTCTGAATTTGTGGGAAGGATGCAAATCGAACAAATCGAAGACAGCCCGGGCGGATACACACCGCCACCTGCAATATTCCGCCGTGCTCCGTAGGTTCCGTCTGTGTGCACGGAGGATCTCGTGCATTGGCTCACCTCGCCGCGCTGCGGCACTGGTCAACTGCCAAGATGAGGGTATGCAAGCCAGAGTGCCGGCAGTCGCTCGAGAGCAGAGAGTGCGGCGTGCTGCTTTTTCGTTGCCGAAGCGCTCACGCTCCTTTTAGTTGGATGTATTTGTGACGGCAAGGGAGCACTCCCTCTTCATCCTTCGGCTTCCCTTTTCCTTGTTCACAGCGCTGTGCCGCGTGCCGTTTGCCTTCCTCACGACCTCTACTGTGCCGAACCTGATGCTCTGCCGATTCTCGCCGCTTGCCCAACATCCTGTGTCTTCGCTGCTCCTCTACAACCCCGTCGTGCTTCTTTGTTTTCTGCTCTTCCTCTCGGCAACATCCGCTCTCTCAACTGTGTTCCTCCACACATTCGCATCGCGCTCCTGCATGTTGGATTGGCGCTCGCTAAAACTGCTGACGATCACTTTGGGCCTGCGCAGGAGTTCAAACCGCGGACCTCAGTAGTGTAGTCACGGTTCTGCTCGCGTGTGCGTGTGGGTCAAAGAAAGCGCCACGGACGGAGGGGAAAAAACAAACACAAACAACAAAGGGAAAGCAAACCACAACAGAACGGCAGATTACATAAAGCGGCCTCTTCCACAGCGACAGCAACAACCGCAGTCGCATCACTCTCAGCTCCACATTTTCTCTTCCTTTTTTTTTCACACCTTCTCCTAGCCGAGGTTTCTGCGCTCCGCCTTTCTTGGACTCTCTCATTTCTTCTTCACACCTGATCTGCCCCCTCTCCTTCTTTTTGTTTTCGTGCTTCTTGTCGTGCTCGTGAGCAGATCTAAACGATCCCTTGCCCCCACTCCTTTTCTTCGCTTACCCTCGCAACGCCACAGGCACACGGATATCGTAAAACAGCAAACACACTGGCAGCCAACAGAGTCGGTGACCGCTTAGCTGAAGATCGGGGCTCACCTTCGTTTCTTTCGGTCTCTGAGAAGCAACAACATTTTTTTTTCCCGTCTCTTCGGTTGTATTCGTCGCACGCCCATTCGGCGTGTGTCTGTGGTACTCTTGTTTCTCCTTTTTTTTCGTTCGAGTTGTTGTACGTCTTTACCTCCATCGTTTGTGGATTGTGGTGACATTTTCTTTTTTTTTTAGTGTGCTTCGCCCTGCCCTCCCTTTCTTTGTTGGTCATCGATTCGAGGCGGTGCGTGCGTTTCTGGGCACACCCTGTATATCTGCCTATGTGAATCAAGCAAGTTAGGTGAGTGGAAAGCAACACGCCTGACTCGAGAGTCTTTTTGGCGAGAGACGTCGCGCGCGCGTGTGTCGGAAAGATCGGGGATCCGTGTATCTCTCTCTATCGCGTTCGTTGAGCGCATTTGCTTGCTCGCATTTTTTCTTTTTTTTTGCGAGGGCGATTTTTCTTCGTCACCTTTGCCCCCCCCCCTATACCTCCAACTTCCTCTTCCCCCTTTCTTTGTATTGTTCTCCTGATACTCTTCCTCTGTTTTGTGCTGTGTGTTGTGGTGCTCCTTTGTTTTACGGTTTACGTCTCCGTGCCTTCGGCTGTGGGTGTTGCGTCACGCTGTTTGTGAGCCGTTTCGTGATTAGTGCGCTCGTGCGCGCGTGTCTCCCTCTCTTTTCCTTGTGTGTGTGCATGTATGTATGCGTGTATGTGTGACTGTTGTGCGACTCGCTTGGTTGACCTTTGCCAGCTTTGTTGGTGTTCGTTCGTCCACGCGTTTCTCGTTGTATTTCTCCCGAGGTATCGGTGGAGTCGTCTGACGTCTCCCCAGTTTGCTTCTGTCTTTCCTCTTTTTCGTTCCGTTGCTGTGATTCTCTTTTTGGCGCTCTTCCGCTACGTTGCCTCTGCCTCAGTGTTGAACCGAAAACGGAAGGCAGGCTTTCCTTTATTTATTTTTGCTCTGTTTCTCACTCACTCCCGGCCCGTTGGTGTCTGCGTAGGTGTGTGCCACTGCTGCGTCGTTGTTGGCTTTTCGGAGTCGTGCCCATCAGCTCTTCCCTCCGTCTCTCTCCCCTCTTCGCTTTGAAGCGCTCTCTACGCGTTCTGGTTGAGTGCTTCGCTCATCTCTTCCCTGGCACCTGTCTCTCTCTGAGTCAACTCCTTTTTTTTCTGGTTATCTCTGATCCGTCTCATTTGCCGCTGCTGGTGCCGGATTGCATTGCTTGGGTCTCTGCGCGTGTGTGTGTGTGCTGCCGAGCGGTGTCTTAAAGTGTTTTCTAGTCTCTGGCGTTCTCTGTTACGCCCGCCCATCTGCCCTTGTTCTGCGACACTATTCTCTTTTCACAGCGTGCCCCAACCCCCTCCTACCCCACCCCACCCACGCCCGCTCCTTTTGTTGTTATCTCTGTTCTCGATTGTGCGAGCGCCGCTTCGTTCTCGTTTGGCGTTTTGACGCTTTATGCGGCTGGAGGCTCTGCCTTCGAAGGATTAGGCAGTGATTTTTTGTTCTCGTGTTGCTGTAGCTCATTTTCCAGGTCCTGATTGTGACGCCGTTTTCCTCTTCTTCCTTCCGTTTGTGTCTTTGTGTGCCCCCGCTACCAACACCACCATCTGCACTGCTCAACTTCTTCATCCATCGGTCGACGCACTTGCTTCCCGTTTACGCCTTCGCTTTTTGTGCTTTCTCACGTTTTCTCAGTACCCCCTCCCCGTCTCTCTGAACGCGTGTATGTGTGTAGCTTCTTCTTTGCGTGAGGTGCTTTTGCTCTCTCTCGTGCTCTCGCTTTCGATTCTCATCGTTGCCCCATTTTCTTCGTCTTTTTTTTTCATCCCTCGTCTGCCGTGTCTCGTGCATTGGTGTGCGTGTGTTGCCGTTGTACGTGTGGTCTGCTCGCTCTTTATTGTCGGGCCACTCACTTCCTCTCGCGTCTTCCTGTGCCCGCTGTCCGCCTCTCCTCCCCCCTTTTCCTCTCCCACTTTCTTTTCCTCGCTCTCTCCGTGCAACGACAGCGCTGCCTCGAAGAGCCGTACTAGGATACACGGCTCTCGCATCTGTTCTGCGACCAGCAAGCGGGACATAGTATAATCGGCTTTTGTCTGATCTGTAACACAGAAAAGAAAAAAAAACAGAGAAGCAAAGGAGAAGTGAGCGCAGAAGGAGCGTGCTGGGAGGCCCGGGCGTTGCGTCTTGAAGGCGTCTTTTTCCTTTCTTTTGTATTGCTCTGTTTTGTTTCCTCTCCCCTCTTCCCTCTGTGCGGTTCTTTTTGTCTCCCTTCTGCTCCTCTTCCCCTCCCCAAAGTCGTCGTTAATGGGTGCTTTATCTGTTCCTCTACTTTCAACCTCGTCCTCCTCCTGCTGCTGCTGCTGCTGCTGCTGCTGCTGCTCTCCCTCTCTCCATCTCTCACGTTTTTTCTTTTTTTTGCTCTTGTTGATCTTTTTTTTCGTGTAGCTCGTACTCATTCCTACGGCCCAACCCCAGAGCAAGGGGTGCGGGCCACTCTCGTGGTTATTCGGCGTTCGAAGGGTGCAGAGCGCATCAAGAGGCACGCCGTTTGCGCGCTTCTTCGGGCTCTGGGTCGGCGTCGACGGACAGAACGGCGACATAGAGCCTACCACGCTCTTCTCCATTACACGGAAGCACTGCGGCAATGACGATGGGCTCGCTAGCATTGCTGAGCGACATTCGCGCAGCTTACTTGGCAGGCTACGACGCAGCCCAGCGATCGGGCGAAAAGATTCTCAGTCCCGTCCGGGGCGCCATAGAAAGGGCCAAGACGACGGCAGTAACCAAGGCCGCACGGCAGCGCCTCGAGGAGCACCTCCGATTGCTTTGCACCACCATTTGCATCTCGGGCGAAGAGTACGTGAGGACATTTCCGGCAAACCTCTACGTGCCGTTGTTGACGGAGATCTTAACGGCCGCCAATGTGGCGCAGAGAAGCGACGGCTACGTCATGAACCCCTTGTCATCGGAAGTGTGCGACAGCGACATGCCTTCCTACTTTAGCGTTGCGAACCAGCCATCGCACAAGGTGGGGCTAGCGAGCCGCTCGAATAAGCTCTTGTCCTCATGCTTGCCGGCTCTTGGCATGCAGGCCGCATCGCCTGTGGCGGTTTTCGCGCTACGAGCACTCGCGCTCATTGCGGACATGGTGCCCAGCGGCAGCTTCGCGTTCTGCCCTAGCCGAAGCAAGGACACCATCGCAACTTTGGCGCTTTACCTCAGCGATCCGGAATTCCTAGTCGTCAATGAGGACCTTGCTGAGGAGCTGCTCAAGTGCTTTCTGTACGTCTCCATGCTCACGTACGACGCATGCATTGACGCACGGGTGCCCGCGCGTACCGTAGAAATGCTACTCGCCTTGGAGCCCCACCACCTGCGCGTCCTGTGCGTCCAAGTGGTGTCGAACCTCCTCGCGCGCGCGCGGGAGTCGGACCTGGAGGGGGTGTGGGCACCCGTGATGGCGAAGTTGCTCGAGTCGTTCGACAGCTTCCTCCTCGAAAGCTCATTTCGCCTTAGCGCGCCTGAGACAACGCCCCAGGTGGCGACAGATGGCTCCTCCACGCCAACATCGGCGACAGTAGCTGATACCACTGCATTCACCACGCCCACCGCTGCGCGCTCGCTCACACGCAAGGAGGCGACGCTGCTGCAGCACTACATGGAGGCGATTGCGCATGCCGTCGACCGCCTCTTTGTTGGCGTTGCCTCGATGAAGGCACATAAGAAGCTTCTGGATCACATGATCCGAGTGTGCGTGCAGGTGCTGCAACTTTCTCTGAACATTATACCTTCCACGTGCGGCGAGTGGCTCCGCTCCGTCGCTCTCTCGCCGATTCTCGCCTTTTATCTGACCAATCCGCCGTTTGTGTTGCCAGTTTTGCTGCAGCTGCACGTCTGGGAGGCCGTTTGTGGCTGCATGCTGACGCTTGTGGAGCGGCGGGCGGTGGGGACCAGAGCCTCCGGCGCAGCTGCTGGCATTACAGCTCTTGAGAGTGAGGTAGCGGGCGGTGCACCAGATGACAGCGCTGCCATGCAGGGCAACAGCTCTGCGCACACCACATCGTCCGCGGCGGCATCGTCAACGTCGCTGGAATCAAATGCGCAGCGCGGCAGGGGCGAGGACGACAGTAGCAATGCGGTGGCAGATGCGACGCGGTCCAGCGCGGCCAGGCGTGGAGTTCCCGCTCTGTCAACAGGCCCGGTCCTAACAACAGATGTTACCACGATTCCCTTCATTGCCGATGAACTGCGACTGCTCCCGCTGCTGGAGTTTTTGCTAGTGCTGCTCCCATGCGCTCGCCGCGGGCACTCTCACACCGACTTCCGCCACATGACCCTCCCCTACTTCGGCTGGACCTGGGAGGACGACTTCCACAACGAGACGGAGTGCAACGAGGCGCTGTCGCGGCGGCTCGAGCGCGTTTATCAGCAGACGCGCAGCTGCCGCAAGCACGAACTCTTTGCAATAACACACGGAAAGCAGCGCGTCTTTTACACCGATTT
>NC_009420.2:1694170-1697372 GCF_000002875.2 Leishmania infantum JPCM5
ACCCGCAAGTCATTTCTTGGCAAGGGCGTTCTTTCAAGCATGCTGGTCACCGTTGTGCCGGCGCTGCTCAGCGTGCTGGACAATTGCGTGAACCCGGTTGTGGCGCGGCACAGCGTGACACTGTTACTGCGGTGTCTCTCCCTCAGTGCCGACTTACGAACCCAGGTGACCGGCGAGTCGATTGAGCTCTTCACGGGTAGCCGCTCGGGAGAGGAGGCGGCCGTTGCGGCGGCAGCGTCGGAGGTGAGCGAGAAAAGTGGGTGGCGGCGCATGTCGTTTCGTAAATGGATCACCGGCGGAAGTGGCAGCAGGCCGAGGCGGTGGCAGCGCGTGGAGTGGGAGGCGACGCAGGCGGCACTGCAGCGACTTGTCCCTTCCCTACGCGAAGTCTTGGTGAGCCTGTACGTCGCAGACGGCGTGAACATTGTGGCGGAGCGGCAGGAAACATTTGGGTACATGCGCGACGACCTCTTGGTGGCGGACGAGTTGGCCCGCGTCGGACTGTCAACCGAGTTTTTCGGCTTCCAGTTGGCCTTGCCGTCTGAGTTGCACGTGTGCACGGCTGACGCGATCGCGCTCCTGCTCCGCCTCTTTCCCAGTGCTAAGCCGTCGGCGCGCGCAGCGTCGGATCCCAAATCGAGGGCGCTCAAAAAGTCCAGAAAGGTGAACATCCTTCACAGGCCACCACGCCACAACATCAGTGGCGACAAGGATGCCCGCGTGCAAGCATCGCCGACGCAATCGATGTCCTCGTTGGGTTCAAGCACGAAGGCGTCCGCTGCTGGTCAGCCAACGACACTAGCCGCCCAGGCAGCTCTTCAACGGCAGCATTCACAGGACCTTCGCACCACGGTCGCTTCTCTGGCGCTACCAGAGACCCCGGCGTTCCAGCGCGGGACTCCGGTCTCGCAGGGAGGCCGAGGACACGTCACAAAGTCGTCGTCAAAGACACACCGTCCCGCACACGCGCAGAAGCAAGACAGCACCGATGGCAACGCGACCAACGGTCAGCCGCCACCTCTCTTATCGTTCACGACGCTGTCGCGGCCTTCCACCATGTCGCTCTCAGTGTCTGCCAACGAGAGCTACTCGGCCAGCGTGGATACAGTGCAGGATTGCTTATCCAAGGCATCTCCGGCGGACAGCCGCGGCATCGAAAGCACTGGTGTTTTTACTCTGCATCAGAGCACGCTCCTCGTCAGCTATGCCAGTCAGATCTTGCGCCGATCTATTAAGGCCTGCGCTGCGGCGCAGCAGATTCACGAGTCGATGAATCACAAAATATTTCACACACGCGTCGCGATCGGCTCCCCGGAGCCGGGCGACGGCGGCGCGCTGCAGCTACAGTCCAGAGAGCTTACTCTGCGTCTCTTTCCCGACTCCAGGTGTCCGTACCACTCCACTTTCCTCGCCTGCACCGAGACATTTTTCCATGCCTCTCAGGCTCTCTTAGTGGCCCTGCTCGCTGCGGGAGCGTCACTGCCGGCCACGTCCGGGGCGACCGCAGCGGCGCCGCGGGACCTGGTGACGCAGCCGGCGACGGCTGTGTTCTCGCCTGCTGCCATCGCGGCGGCCCCATCGGCGGCGGTGGCGCGCCTTCAAGGGCCGCAACCGGGCCGGCAAGGGCCCTCTGCTTGTTTGACGGCTCAGCCCGCTGAGAGTGCGTACACCTCGGCGCCAGTGCAGAGCCAAGCGCCGTCGCAGTTGAAGGGAGGAGAGGAGCTCTCGGTGGGCGTGGAACTGCCTTTCATCCCGGTGACGGTAAACGCGGGTGCGATGCAGGAGGCGATCAATCGAGCCATGGAGGACAACATAGGCCTCTACCGGCGCCTACCGCCTGCGCTGCGCGGCTTGCTGGGCTTCTATGACTACTGCAGGCACTGCAACATCGAACTTCGTGCCGCTATTGTCGAGACGCCAGAGATTCTAGGTGAAATGGCCACCCATTTGGAGAAGTGGCTGGCGTCGCGTGCGCGGCAGCGCGAGAATGTCGAGTGCTCTAACGCCAGCTTTGCTCTCTCCCTCTACGCGTCGAACAACTCGTGGGACTCGAGCAGTAGCCGTGGCGTCGATGCGCTACTGGCAAGCCAACAGCACCTACGTCTCGACAGCGCCGCTCGCGGCAAGCTGCTCTGCCTGACGGCTGACTTTGCCACGACAATCGGGCGTGATCTCGGCCTCGCCACACTGGACCTCGCTCCGTCGGTGGTGATGAAGCAGCCGTGCAGCTTTCAGAAACGGGCAAAGCGCTTCAAGATGTTTGACGCGATTCGCTTCCTCGTATGGCGGCCTCTCAGCATTTTTCTTGACCTAAGGACCCCAACGACCGCAAAACAACTACGAAGTAGCAGTCTTAGTACTGCCGATGCTGCCTCCGTGGCATGGGGAGAGGCGACGGAAGCCGAAAAGTCTGTTGTGATGGTGGGGTGTACAGAACTGCGCGTTGTCACTGGTGTGAAGCTGCGCGACCCAATAATGTCGGTGCTCCCGACTACCACGGTGGGCTTGCTGGCCGAGGCAGTGGCCGCGCAGGTACAGCTCCCGCGGGCCTCTGTCTTCTCGCCAAGCTTCACTCTCAAGTCCTCGCAGTTGCCGCCATCCCCCCGACCGCTGCACGCATCACAGGAGCGTCAAAGCCTGTCCGAGCCAGATTCTGGGAGAGGGGGCGCCGGGTCGCCGTGCCTCACGAGCCAAAACGGCTTTGAGGAGCGCCGCCTGGACCCAACGGCGACGGTGACGACGGCGTCTGCAACGGAGCCGCCCATCTCTGCTGACCGCATTCTGTTTTTCTTGAATGATACACCACTGTTTTCACCAATGACGACGTTGCTCGACGCCTTGACCGCCTTCGCCGTCAGCGGTGCTAGCCTGCGCGACCTCGTGGAGAGACAGCGGCGCTCGTCGGAATCTGTCGACGTGCACAGTTCCAAGATCTCGGCGACGCTGCCGACGCTGCCATTTTGGACGTTGACCCATGCCCTTGAGTTTGTCGTGCTAGCAGAGCCGCTGCCAGCGTCGTTGATTCTTGGCTTGGCGACAACGGCATCCGCATCTTCTGCGACGAGCTGCTGCTGCTGCGGGTGCGACGGCCTCAGACCGGCTTTCTTATGCAGTCCTAAACACCTCTTCGATGCAGCGCCGCCGAACGGCCCTCTCGCCCTATTCTCTGCTCTCTCGACAGTAATGCGGGAGGAGGTCGGAG